>NC_077227.1:17063098-17363098 GCF_027887165.1 Monodelphis domestica | reverse complement strand
TCTCTTGTAGATTCCTCCAAGTTGCTCAGGATGACTACCTTGCCACTAATGGAGAAGTCCATGACATTCAATTTTGCCACAGTGTATCAGTATCTGTATACAATGTTCTCCTGATTCTGCTCCTCTCACTCTGCATCAATTCCTGGAGGTTGTTCCAGTTCCCATGGAATTCCTCCACTTTATTTTTCCTTTGAACACAATAGTATTACATCACCAAAAAAGCCACAATTTGTTCAGCCATGCCCCAGTTGAAGGGCAGCCCCTCATTTTTCAATTTTTGACCACCACAAAGAGCACAGCTCTGAATATTTTTGAACATGTCTTTTCCCTCATTATCTCTTTGGTGTACAAACCCAGCAGTACTATCGGCTGGATCAAAGGGCAGACACTCTTTTAGCATCATTTGGGCATAGTTCCAAATTGCCCTCCAGAATGGTTGGATCAATTCACATCTCCACCAGCAATGCATTAATGTCCCTACTTTGCCACATCCCCTCCAGCAATCATTACTTTCCTTTGCTCTCATGTTAGCCAATCTGCTAGGTGTGAGGTGATACCTCAGAGTTGTTTTGATTTGCATCTCTCTGATTATAAGAGATTTAGAACACTTTTTCATGGGCTTATTAATCATTTTGATTTCTTTAATTATAAATTGCCTATTCATCGCCCTTGTCCATTTATCAGTTGGACAATGGCTTGATTTTTTTGTCCAATTGGCTTAGCTCTTTATGAATTTGAGTAATAAGACCTTTGTCAGAGGTTTTTATAATGAAGATTGCTTCCCAATTTGTTGCTTACCTTCTAATTTTGGATGTATTCATTTTGTTTGAACAAAAGTTTTTTAATTTGATGTAATCAAAATCATTAATTTTACATTTTGTGATTTTTTTCTAGATTTTGCTTGGTTTTAAAGTCTTTCCTTTCCTAAAGATCTGACATATTCTGCGTTCACCTAATTTGCTTATTGTTTCCTTCTTTATATTAAGGTCATTAACCCATTCTGAGTTTATCTTGGTGTAGGGTGTGAGATGTTGATCCAAACCTAATCTCTCCCACACTGTCATCCAATTTTCCCAGCAGTTTTTTTTTTAATCAAATAGTGGGTTTTGATGCCAAAAGCTGTGATCTTTGGGCTTATCATAGACTCTCTTGCTGAGGTCATTTACCTTAAGTCCATTCCACCGATCCTCCTTTCTGTCTCTTAGCCAGTATGAAATTGTTTTGATGACCACTGCTTTATACTCCTTCCTTTTCATTTTTTTTCCATGATTTCCCTGTATGTCCTCGATCTTTTGTTTTTCCAAATGAACTTTGTTATGATTTTTTTCTAATTCAGTAAAAAAGTTTTTTGGTATTTCAATGGGTATGGTACTAAATAAGTAAATTAATTTGGGTAGGATTGTCATTTTTATTGTGTTAGCTCATCCTACCCATGAGCAATAAATATTTTTTTCCAATTGTTTAGATCTAGTTTTAATTGTGTAGAGAGTGTTTTGTAGATGTGTTCATATAGTTCCTGTATTTGGCTCAGCAGATATATTCCTAAGTATTTTATATTGTTTAGGGTGATTTTAAATGGAATTTCTCTTGCTGTTAAGATGAGTTGGAGATATATAGAAATGCTGATGACTTATGTGGGTTTATTTTGTATCTTGCAATTTTGCTAAAGTTGTTGATTATTTTGACTAGCTTAATGGTTTATTTTCAATGGTATGAACATAGATAAGTATCACTGATACTGTAAAATTCTATTCATATACTTATTTATTTATTTTAGATTAATTATAATCTAACATTATAGAAATATTTAGATTTATTGTTAATATTTCATACTAATGAGTTGAACACTAAAAAAAAAAGAAAAGAACTACTGGCTCAGGTAAATGACATTTCTAATCCAATAAAAAAAACCACACACAAACATCTCCTTTTATATCTGATAAAATTAGGGACCAATGTAAGAGATTTGAGAGATAAAAGTGACAGGACTGGGTTTTATTATCAAACTGACACTAATTTTACTATATAATACAAAAGTACTATGGGAAAAAAGAAAACTCAGTCAGAGACTGGTTCAATATTGGCTTTGACACTACAAATATGCCTAATTTTATTGAACTTAGTTTTATTGTACTTTAAAGATACTATGATTTTTAAAAATTAAAAGTTTCTGGCAACCTTGCATTGAATAAGTCTATCTGCCATTTTTCTAACAGCATGCACTTACATTGGGTCCCTATTTCACATTTTGGTATTTCCTACAATATTTCAAGCATTTTCATTATTATCTTATCTGTTATAGTGATCTCTAATCAGTGATCTTTGATGTTACTATTGTTATTGTTTTGAACTACCACAAACCACTCCTATATGAGGACAAACTCAATTGATAAATGGGTGTGTTCTGATCACTCCACCCACCAGTCATTCCTCTATCTCACTCCCTCTCCATAGACTTCCCTATTCCCTGAGATAAAAGAATGTTAAAATTTGCCCAATCTATAATTTTGTAATGACCTCTAAGTATTCAAATGAAAGGAAGAGTCCATCAGTGTGGCAAATTTCACTGCTCTCTAATTTTAAAAAGTTGTAACAGCCACACAACCTTCAGAAACATTCTCCTGATAAGTCAGAAGTCAGCAGTATATAGAAGACAGCCCTCTAACAGCAAAATATCTATATCTATATCTATATCTATATCTATATCTATATCTATATCTATATCTATATCTATATCTATATCTATATCTATATCTATATCTATAGAATGACATTTTAAAAATAAGATATGTACATTTTTATTTCAATTATTACAAACTTAATAGATTACATTAGTGTGGAAAACACAACATTTGTATGTTCTAGCAAACAAACAAACAAACAAAACCGGGTGACTTAATTGTCATATCTGCTTAATTCAAGTTTTCTGAACAGAACCAACAACATCTCTGAGACATTCCTTTGCTAATTTTGTTCTACTGGATCACTCTCTCAAGCTTTCTATGCCTAAATGGTCTTCTCACTAGTAGAATATAAGCTCTTCTAATAAAAAAAAATGTCTCTCATTTTTATTTACTCGCTTGCACCTAATACCATGAATAGCAGAGAGTAAGAGATTGACAAATGCTTGTCCACTTGAATCTATAAACACATATGTGTGTGAATATTTATTATGGAGGAACTACTCCCTACTTAGATATTTCTAAAACATCTTTAAAGGTCATTTCCACAAATTCAGAAACTGAGACTGACAAATTAAGCTATTTGTCACAGTTACAAAGGGAATTACGGCAAATATGGGAACCAAACATGAGTTTTCCTGATTCTCTGGGCACTACTATTTCCATTCTGCCCTCCTTTTTATGTGTATCTGAGGTCTACCACAAGTTTATAACACTTGAACGTGATGGAGGTCATTTTTCTTTTTTACAATTTTAGGCAGTGCAGCTGCTCAAAATCCTTAGCTGTTTGATTCACATAGATTTATGATGTTTCATTCACATCCATATATGTCATCAAGTGTTTGCCTCTTAATATAAGGATGTGGATAGAGATGAACATATGAAGGGAAGAAGGAAGAGGAAGCAGAGAAAGAGAATGAGTTAGAGGGATGGAAAAACATTGAAGAGCTAAAGGATCTGAAGACAAAGAATATAAAGTCTTATTCTGCATTAGGAATGTGTGTGTGTGTGTGTGTGTGTCTGTGTGTGTGAGAATGGTAAGAATAAGGTACAGATAAAACTAAAAGTGATTTATAAATTTCAAGTACAATTGTAAAGATTGAAATTTATAAATCACTTTAGTGTTACAAAGGCCCGCATTACATTAGACTGCATTATCTGCATTATCTCATTTACCTTTTACTACAATCCCACCAAGAAGATAATGCTTATATCCTGGCATTTATTTTAACAACATCAGCGACTGCAAGCTAGTTGGGGACATTTTCCCTACATCTCTCTCCAAATCATTTGTCTCTTCTCAAAAGAAAATATTTCTGTGCTTTCTATAATACTTTGAAATAAATTGAAAAAAAAAACAGACTTGTTAATTCAGTATTCAAGACCAACATTTCCTTTCTGTCTCAATTTTTTAGCTCAAACTTCTGTCCCTCACTTAGAGAGACATATGGCTCCCCTATTTGGCCATTCTCCCTTGTAGAGATAGTTAACTACAACTATTATCACAGTTCTATGGGGGAGGTAATCCTGTGAAGATATTACTAGTATGTTAGCCCATGGGCACCCATCATTGTTCTCCCCATTAATAAATAGTTTAATAAATTAGATCTATAGAAAAGGGATACTTTTAGAAGCTGTAGATGGTATAGGGCAGCTAGGTGTTGCCGTGGCTACAGTTCTGGTCATGATATCAAGGAGCTGCATCTTCTTGAGTTCAAATCTGTTTTCAAATACCCTGGGCAAGTCATTTAATTTATTTCCCTCAATTTATTCATTGGTGAGTGAAAAAAGACACAGCAAACTGCCCCAGTATCTTTGCCAAGAAAATTCCAAATAGAGTCACAGAGAATCACACAACTGAAAAATTATTGAATGGCATAGCAAACACATTCCTTTTTCCTTCTCTTCCCTCACTGCCAAAAGGGACATATTGTTATTTATTCAAATAAAGTCTAAAGGCTGAGTTTGTTCCATCCTAAAAGTTTGAAGTTGTGAGTTACATACAAAGAAAATATGTTGTTCAAAATATTTTTGATGATAATTCTTGAAATTTAGGGGCATTTTCCCACTTTCTGTGGTCTTCACCAAGTTACCCTGATGGGCTAGAAATCCAGCTAGGAGTAGAAGGTCTACCATATCTTTTGAGACTATCTGGGTGGCTACTCCTTGAAGTTCTCATCTTCTTGACTATCTCTATTCTTCCATTTGTCCTTGGTATTTCTATACCAAGAAATGCATTAACTATGATCACTCAATGGTGAATTTCTGAAACAAAATTCAGCTTTGACCACATACATAGGGATTCAATTTTTCCTGAATACACAAGATTTCCTTAGGTTTACATTTGCAATACTTCTTCATATAGTATAAGGAAATGAAAAAAAAGAAAAAAAAACAAATATCACAAAATCCCTGATTTATTCCAGACATGAACTTAACCTAGGCAGAACATGTATTCTGGGAATTCATTGGGATGTCTGGAAGATTATGTAGATAGATGTTCTTCATTCCCTTGAGGTTTCAGGAGATAATTTAATTCAATCTTCATGATTAAAAGCAAAAAGGCACTTCCGGGTAAACATGGCTGCAATCTAGACGCCACACGCTTCCTCTCCCCGGCACCAAACGAAATAGACTACATGAAAGGAGAATAAAAATCAACTTTGGAGGAACAGAAGGACTCCCCAGTACTCCCCAGTACCCCACAGAGGCGAAGGTCCATGGGGTTTGAATATTTTCACACTATAATAAGAAGGAGGAAAAGCTGGCACAGAAACGCAAACTAAGCCACCCTTCCTCCACTCACCTCCCCCACCAAACTAGAGTGAGCTACCGGAGTGCTCACTGGGACAGCGAGTGAATGGGTAACGTCTCTGTCTAGGGGGGGGCACTCCAGAGTCCTTGGAATCTGGGGACTGCCAGGAAAAAACATCTCAGGGTGGTTTCATGGGAGAATCCTGCACTGAGCACCAGGGGCTCAGGGAGCTGTACTCGGGGAGGTTGCGCTGAGATCTGGGCGGAGCTAAACACCAGGGGCGGACCACGTGCTGATTATCTGGGCGGAGCTGATCACCTGAGTGCACTGAGAACAAGGGTGCCCTCTAAGAAACCTCAGAGGCAGGGAAGAACTAGTGTGAGGCAACCTAAATTCACAGAAAACCAGCCCATATTACCCAGACCCCAGACCAAAAAGGAAAGGGGAATAAAACCACCAAAGGGATGGCTCACATGGCCCAAAATCAAGCCTCCAGGAAGAAAGGGAAAGAGGTGACTATTGAAAACTTTTATGGTGGGAGTACCCAAGGAAAAGAAGAGAATGAGGATGAAACCCAAAAATAATCAGAACATGCCTCCCAAAATGGAAACTATCAACAAACTCTGGATGATCTCAAACTGGAGCTTACCCAAAAGATGGAAACCTGGAAAGAAAAATGGGAGAAAGAGATCAGCAGTCTGACAGATAAGACTGCTCAATTGGAAAAAGAGCTGGAAGCATCCAATAGAAGGGCAGACAAAGCTGAAAAGCAAAACCAGTCCTTAATGATCAGAATTAAGCAACTCGAAGACAGTGATGTAATAAAACAGCAAGAATAAAAAAAGCAAAGGCAAAAAATTAACAAATTAGAAGAAAATATAAAATATCTCACTGAAAAGGTCACAGACTTGGAAAACAGAAGAAGAAGAGACAACCTCCAAATTATCAGTCTCCTAGGAAAAACAGATAAACAATAAACTTGATGTTATTCTATAGGAGATTATAAAAGAAAATTGCCCACACATTCTGGAGCAAGGGGGCAAAATAGAAATAGAAAGGGTTCATACATACAATACCCTATATACTAAATCCCCAAAAGACAACCCCTAGGAATGTAATTGCCAAATACAAGAGCTTCCAAGAAAAGGAGAAAATCCTACAAGAAGACAAGAAGAGGAACTTCAGATATAGGGGGGCTCCCATAAGGATCACACATGACTTAGTGGCTAACACACTAAGGACCACAAAGCATGGAAAGCGATATTTAGAAAGGCAAGAGAGCTGGGTCTCCAACCAAGAATCAACTACCCAGCAAAACTGACTATATACTTCAAGGGGAAACTATGGGCATTCAACAAAATAGAAGATTTCCAAGCATTTGCTAAGAAAAGACCAGAACTGAGTGGAAAATTTGACATCCAATCACAGAAAGCAAGAGAAACATGAAAAGGTAAATATGAAAGAAAGGGAAAAGGAGATAAATCTTATCTTTTTCTTTAAGTCAAACTCTCTTCTATAAGGACTACATTTACATCAAATTATATATATATTAATATGTGGGGAAAATGTTTTGTGTAACTCTCAAAAATTGTTTGCATCATAAGAGTAGTTAGAAGAAACATGCATAGGGAAAGATTGGGGCATTAAGAAGATTTGGTGAAAGTGGGAGCAAAGAAAGAAAAAGGGAGGGGGGAACCTTCGATAATACTAAGATTTACTTCAAGAAATAGAGGGGGACTTAATAGAATAATCTTTCCCATATAAAGATACACATGGGAAGGGGAGGGGAAGAACTCTCATATGAGAAGGAGAGGAAGAGAGCATGAAGTGGAATTACTTAAACCTTTCTCTCAGTGAAATCAAATCTGAGAGGGAAGAACATCCTGAATTCTATCTTATCCAACAAAGCAAGAAAGAAAGGAAAATTAAGGAGGGGAAGGGGAAGGGAGTATAAAAAGGGAGGCAAGGAGAGGGGAGAGGGGAAGGGAGCATAAAAAGGGAGGGGCTAGAAAGGGAAGCATATCAAGGGAGGGGACTAGTGGGACTGACCTAAAGTAAATCACTGGTTCAAAAGGATATAGCTAAAGAAGAATGGTCAGAACTAGGGGAAGATAAGAAAATGCCAGCGAATCCACAAATGACAATCATAACTTTGAATATGAATGGGATGAACTCACCCATAAAACATAGACAAATAGCAGATTGGATTAGAACCCAAAACCCTACCATTTGTTGTCTTCAAGAAACACATATGAGGCGGGTCAATACTCACAAGGTTAGAATTAAAGATTGGAGTAAGAACTTTTGGGCCTCAACTGATAGAAATAAGGCAGGAGTTGCCATCATGATATCTGACAAAGCCAAAGCAAAAATAGACTTGATCAAAAGGGATAGGGAAGGTAAATATATTCTGTTAAAAGGGAGTATAGACAATGAGGAAATATCACTAATCAACATGTATGCACCATATGGTATAACATCAAAAATTTTAATGGAGAACCTAGGAGAATTGAAGGAGGAAATAGACAGTAAAACCATATTAGTGGGAGGCTTGAACCAACCACTATCAAATTTAGATATATCAAACCAAAAAATAAACAAGAAAGAGGTAAAAGAGGTGAATGAAATCTTAGAAAAATTAGAGTTAATAGACATATAGAGAAACATAAATAGGGACAAAAAGGAATACACCTTCTTTTCAGCACCACATGGCACATTCACAAAAATAGATCATACACTAGGTCATAGAAACATGGCACTAAAATGCAGAAAAGCAGAAATAATAACTGCAGCCTTTTCAGGTCACAAGTCAATAAAAATATTGATTGGTAAGGGTACATGGAGAGCCAAATCAAAAATTAATTGGAAATTAAATAATATGATACTCCAAAATTGGTTAGTTAGAGAAGAAAACATAGAAACAATTAATAATTTCATTGAGGACAACGGCGAAACATCCTTTCAAACCTTATGAGATGCAGCCAAGGCAGTACTTAGAGGAAAATTCATATCCCTGAGTGCATATATTAACAAATTAGGGAGGACAGAGACCAAGGAATTGGAAATGCAAATCAAAAAATTTGAGAACAAACAAATTAAAAAACCCCAGAAGAAAACCAAACTAGAGATCCTAAAAATTAAGGGAGAAATTAATAAAATCTGAAGTGACAGAACTTTGAGCTAATAAACAAGACTAGAAGCTGGTACTTTGAAAAAACAGACAAAATAGACAAAGTCTCCTGGTCAATCTAATTTAAAAAAAGGAAAGAAGAAAGGCAAATTAAGAGCATCAAGGATGAAAAGGGGATCTCACCTCCAATGAAGAGGAAATTAAGGCAATCATTAAAAACTACTTTGCCCAACTATATGGCAATAAATATACCAACCTAGGTGATATGGATGAATATTTACAAAAATATAAATTGCCTAGACTAACAGAAGAAGAAATAGATTTCTTAAATAATCCCATATCAGAAAAATAAATCCAACAGGCCATCAAAGAACTTCCTAAGAAAAAATCCCTAGGGCTTGATGGATTCACCAGTGAATTCTATCAAACATTCAAAGAACAGATAACTCCAATACTATACAAACTATTTGACATAATAAGCAAAGAGGGAGTTCTACCAAACTCCTTTATGACACAAACATGGTACTAATTCCGAAGACAGGCAGGCCAAAAACAGAGAAAGAAAATTATAGACCAATCTCCCTAATGAATATAGATGCAAAAATCTTAAATAGGATACTAGCAAAAAGACTCCAGCAAGTGATCAGAAGAATCATTCAACATGATCAAGTAGGATTCATACCAGGGATGCAGGGTTGGTTCAATATTAGGACAACCATGCACATAATTGTCCATATCAACAAGCAAACCAACAAAAATCACATGATTATTTCCATAGATGCAGAAAAAGCCTTTGATAAAATACAACACCCATTCCTATTAAAAACACTGGAAAGCATAGGAATAGAAGGGCCATTCCTAAAAATAATAAACAGTATATATCTAAATCCATCAACTAATATCATCTGCAATGGGGATAAACTAGATCCATTCCCATTAAGATCAGGAGGGAAACAAGGATGCCCATTATCACCTCTATTATTTGACATTGTATTAGAAACACTAGCAGTAGCAATTAGAAAAGAAAAAGAAATTGAAGGCATTAAAATAGGCAAGGAGGAGACCAAATTATTGCTCTTTGCAGATGATATGATGGTCTATTTAAAGAATCCTAGAGATTCAACCAAAAAGCTAATTGAAATAATCAACAACTTTAGCAAAGTTGCAGGATACAAAATAAACCCACATAAGTCATCAGCATTTCTATATAATTCCAACACAGCTCAGCAGCAAGAACTAGAAAGAGAAATCCCATTCAAAATTACCTTAGACAAAATAAAATACTTAGGAATCTATGTCCCGAGACAAACACAGGAACTATATGAACACAACTACAAAACACTTTCCACACCACTAAAACTAGACTTGAACAATTGGAAAAATATTAACTGCTCATGGGTAGGAAGAGCCAATATAATAAAAATGACCATCCTACCCAAACTCATCTATCTATTTAGTGCCATACCCATGGAACTTCCAAAAAATTTTTTTTACTGATTTAGAAAAAAACATAACAAAGGTCATTTGAAAGAAAAAATGATCAAGGATATCCAGGGAAATAATGAAAAAAAATACAAAGGGCAGGGGCCTTGCAGTCCCAGATCTCAGACTATATTATAAAGCAGCAGTCACCAAAACAATCTGGTACTGGCTAAGAGACAGAAAGGAGGATCAGTGGAATAAACTTGGCATAAGTGACCTCAGCAAGACAGTATATGACAAACCCAAAGATCCCAGCTTTTGGGACAGAAATCCACTATTTCATAAAAACTGCAGGGAAAATTGGAGGACAGTGTGGGAAAGATTAGGTTTATATCAACACCTCATATCCTACACCAAGATAAATTCAAAATGGGTGAATGACTTGAACATAAAGAAGGAAAGAATAAGAAAATTAGGCAAACACAGAATAGCACACCTGTTAGACCTTTGGGAAGGGAAAGACTTCAAAACCAAGCAAGACTTAGAAAGAGTTACAAAATGGAAAATAAATAATCTGGAATACATCGAATTAAAAAGTTTTTGTACAAACAAAACCAATGTAACTAAAATCAGAAGGGAAACAACAAATTGGGAAACAATCTTCATAAAAACCTCTGACAAAGGTTTAATTACTCAAATTTAAAAAGAACTAAATCAATTGTACAAAAAATAAAGCCATCCTCTAATTGATAAATGGGAAAGGGACATGAACAGGCATTTCTCAGCCAAAGAAATCTAAACTATTAATAAGTACATGAAAAAGTGTTCTACCTCTCTTATAATCAGAGAGATGCAAATCAAGACAACTCTGAGGTATCACCTCACACCTAGAAGATTGGCTAACATGACAGCTATGGAAAGTAATGAATGCTGGAGGGGATGTGGCAAAGTAGGGACATTAATTCATTGCTCGTGGAGTTGTGAATTGATCCACCCATTCTGGATGGCAATTTGGAACTATGCCCAAAGGGTGATAAAAGCCTGTCTGCCCTTTGATCCAGCTATAGCACTGCTGGGTTTGTAACCCAAAGAGATAATATGGACAAAGACTTGTACAAGAATATTCATAGCTGCACTCTTTGTGGTGGCCAAAAACTGGAAAACGAGGGCATGCCCATCAATTGGGGAATGGCTGAACATATTGTGGTATATGTTGGTGATGGAATACTATTGTGCTCAAAGGAATAATAAAGTGGAGGAATTCCATGGAGACTGGAACAACCTCCAAGAAGTGATGCAGAGCGAAAGGAGCAGAACCAGGAAAACATTGTACACAGAGACTGATACACTGTGGTACAATGGAAGGTAATGGACTTCTCCATTAGTGTCAATGCAATGTCCCTGAACAATATGCAGGGATCTAAAAAATACTATCCACAAGCAGAGGATAAACTGTGGGAGTAAAAACACTGATGAAAAGCTACTGCTTGACTACAGGGGTTGAGGGGATATGACTGAGGAGAGACTCTAAATGAACACTATAATGCAAATACCAAAAATATGGAAATGAGTTTGAGTCTAGAACTCATGTGATAACCAGTGGAATCATGTGTCTGCTATGGGAGTGGGAAAGGGGGGGGGGAGGAAAATAAAATGATCTTCGTTTCCAGTGAATAATGTTTGGAAATGACCAAATAAAATTATGTTTAAAATTAAAAAAAAAAACAAAGGGGCAGAGAAAGAGAGAGGGTTGGTTAGAAAAACTCATTTTGTTCCAGCTTAGCAATCCTTGAATGATAGTTCTTTCTCAGCAGCCAGTAAGAAAACTCATTACCACCACAAAGTGCAAATTCTCTAGTTCTCTAGAATGGCCACACTTCCAGTGTTAGATATGTAATATCTACCTATGCGTCAAGAAATGATGTCCCATTAACCACTCCTCCATTGCATACATATAAGAACTCTTAAGGCCAAGGAAGTTTAAATGATCCTCCCATTGTCATACATGTAGGGAATTTCATAAACCGTTGTCAAATCAGTGCCAATACTATGCGTTGATAAGCATTTATTAATAGCTTCTGTGTACCAAGCACCATGCTAAGTAATAGATTTTTTTAAAAAGGCAAATAATATACCTTACTACCAAAGAACTCGAGTGAAGATAAGCTAGAGTAAAAAAAATGGTCTAAGAAGGAGGTGGAGTCAGAGTTTATTTCATCTTATAGAATGATGAATTTCTGGATATTACAAAGTCCAAAAGAATAGCTCAGAGGGAAACAGTGAGGGCAATTCCATGGGTACCTTCTTTAAGTAGTGAGAAGTTCACCTTCTTCAATTATTAGGAGAAAGGAGCCTAAGGATCAAGAATTTCTGAGGAGGTATCAGTTTCAAAGTCAATTTATATTATAAAATGATGATTTTCTAAAGATCGTGAAGTATTAAAGAGAGATGGCTAGGAAATGATGAGGATTTGAAAGCAGATTTTGTGTCTCTACAGTCATTAATCATGTTAACTTTTTCTTGGCCACCAAATTACAATGTTGATATAGATTCAAGTTTGTGCTCATGCTGTCTTCTTGGCTTGTTCTCTTAACTTCCTATCCCCCTTTTCTAAATAGTTTTCTTCTTTGAAGGCAGATCTCAGTTCTGCCTTCTCAAATCGTTCCTTGATCTCTACAGCACTTGACATTTTTCTTCTTAGCTCATATTTAGAATTGTCTCTGTTCTAATCAGATTGTAATCAGCTCATTTTTCTCATATTTTCATGAACTTGGTAGGTAGTGTCAACATGGAATTTAGGAATCCCAAACTTGTGGCCTAGTGGGATCTGATGAACCCCAATTTTAGATTTAGCTTGTAGATTGGAGACCCCCAAAGCTTGTCCTTGTTCCCTGTTCCCATGAGAAATCTACCCTGAAGGGAAATGATAATCCTGGTTGGGTGAGATAAGCATATGCTAAGGACATTCTTTGTTCTAGGTACCGCCCCTATTGTATTAAAACAACTCTCAGGAAGGTCAGACCTGGGCATGAACCATCCTTTAGTAACCTTTATAAGTAGCCCCCTTCTCTTGCACCCTAGCTTCTAGCTTGATTGTATCTTGTCAGTGTAGTTTGAACAGTCCCATTTTCCTTGTAGCCATAGGGATGTCAATCATCTTTCCCTGCCCCTGGATTTCCCAAAGGATATATAGGTTCCCCAAGCCCTTTTGTTCCCCGGAGTCCATCCTGAGTTGGTGGCACTCCCAGGGGCTAGTGACCAGGGAGGGCATCTTGACTCTGTGCAGTCATGGGAAGCAGCTCTGTTGTCGTATTAATAGCACTAACCCATTTTCCCTTGATTAAAGAGTGATTTTGACTATTTAATAGTTCTGTGTTTTTTTCTAGTTGACAGTAGCATGATGGAATGGGAAATATCATTGGACTGGAAGCAAAGGGAAACCTTTTTTTTTTAAATCAGTCTCTTTTCTCTCTAATTTTTGCCCATAAACAAAGATCCTAATTTTTACAAACCTTAGTTTACTCTATTATGATATAATGGGTAATAATAATCTATTAATATATACATGAAAAGTTGTCACCAAGATCAAATGAGATATGGGAAAAATACTGTGAGTTCCAAAGGGGTTATGCATACTCTCAGCTCTGAGCTTTTGCCCAGGGCATCCCATATGTCTGGAGTGCATTCCAAACCTCACCTCTACCTCTAACTAATTTTCTTTTCTTTTTTTTCCTTTGTTTTTTTTTCCCACTTATTTCAGTATTCAATTAGGTTTCCATTTCCATTATTTAGTGTCATTTCTATGATTCTATCCCTGTCAGGGCTCTTTATCTCTTCAAGTTATCATATAACTGAATATTCACAGATTGCATCTTTAATTAAATATAGGCTTCCCAACTAGATTGTGTATTTATCTGTTTTTAGCCCAATACCTAGTCCATTTCAATACACATAGTAGGGACTTAATGAAAAGTTGCTGAAATAATTTTATTGAATCAAACTCACCTGAACAAAAATAAATGAAATTGAATGAAAATTTGCCCTGCAGCAGGTTCCTATGATAATTGTTAGCCAATTATCTTCATCCATTTATAAGGCATTGGGTATTATCTGTGCAGGTGCCCCTCTTAGGTAATTATCAACAATAAAATAGTCACCTCTTTGAAGAACTCCTTGTAATGGATACAAATCAGTGTGTGCTTTAATAAAATATGGACCATGATGGAGCAAAGCCCAGTAGAAGTCTTGAATTGGTATTGTTGATGGGGTTTTGACTATGTTGCTAGGCTAGCTCTTGGAAAGCAAATTGCCCTTATTCCTTGAAATGCAGATTTTTTTGGTTGCTAAGATATCATATCCAATACATTCAAAATGTAATAATCATTGATATGCTACAGTATGAAATGTACTGTGTTAATCCTAGGGACAAAAAATATAAAGAAAATTCAGTTAGCCATCATGAATATTATACTTTACTTGGGATATTTTACTTATGTGCTAAGATAGATAGACGTTTAGATAGACAGACAGACAGACAGACAGATAAATAGGTAAATAGATTAGATAGATTACATAGATATAAAAGTACTATATCTATCTATCTATCTATCATCTATTCATCCACATATCTATCTGTCTCTCCATCTATCTATCTATCTATCTATCTATCTATCTATCTATCTATCTATCTACCTGTGTCTGTTTGTCCATCCATCTATCTATCTGTCTGTCTTATCTATCCATCTGTCTATCTATCCATCCATCCATCCTTCTATCTATCTATCTATCTATCTATCTATCTATCTATCTATCTATCTATCTATCTATCATCTGTCTTTCTGTCTTTCTGTCTGTATGTATATTTATTTACCTATCTACCTATTTGGATACAAATGCAAATTACTGAGTTATATGATTTGCTTGCCTGTGATTTTATGACTTTCACATTATCTTTACATGTCTAGGTTCACTTACATAATAGACCATTACCAAACAGGGAAAAGGTACTGCATTGTATTCTATTTGCCTATTTAGGTCTTAGCAGAGTTTCTGGCTTGAGTAAACATTGATATGTTTGTTTTCTTTTTTTTTCCCCCACTAAGAGATGGACCCAAAGCTGACATAAGGAAACAGATGGTTGTACAATTATTTTGGGTGAGTTTTGAGTTCAGCTGACATCTGGCTTGAGGATAAAGTTTTATTGCATGCCCTCTAGGGACCCCTGGTGGGCATGAATCTTTTAATGGTCACATCTTGTGCTCCATTCAGCAGTAGACAGAACTAGGGAAATTGAGTCTATGTGATGAAGTGAGGAAAGTGAAAGATGGCATATATAGTATACCATAGAAAATATCTCTCTGAATAGGAGGTTTGTCGAAGAGGATGACTGCTCTACATTTTAATGCTCCTAACATGGGAAAAGGTTTTGTGAGAAAGAATGGGAAATCAGAAGTTTTATTGCCTCATCTCAAGTCACATCCCTCGTAGCATTCCAGTGTGGCCTATAAACTTTCTGTATGCTTTAGCAATGGAAAACAAATAAAACATTTTCTTCTCTGAACACCAACAGTGTATTTCTGAATTTTAACTTAGCTCTGTAGGGATGCTAAAATTGTACAAGGGAAAGGGGAACACAATAGATTTTAAAATGTTTAAAGTGATTTTTATTTGACTTTCCACAGTCTTGGTAAAATATGCCCCCTTAAGAAAATGCAACCAGCTTATAAATAATTTAATCAGAATGTATCAAGAGGGAAGTCTTTTCCCCTGAGAACAGTATGCATATCAGACCCAGAGTACATGGGGCAGAGAATTAGTATGCCAAGTCATTAAAATTTGAAGTCTTATATTTAGAAAATAAAATATATTTTAACTTTTTACTTAACAGAAAGATGCATCAGAAATTGAAATGAAATAAATCGAAAAAGCATTTTGTAGACTTGTAGAAACTATATAAATATTAGCTGTTATTTGGATTCATGATTATTATGATTGTTGTTTCCATTGTCATTTCTATCTCTCAGCAGAGTGTCTTGCACATTACAGGCAATTAGTAAAAGTTTATCAAATAACAGAATTTTCTTCAGAGGAGTTAAAGAACTATATCCTATGGGATGTCCTTCTGAACTGGTCTAATTATTGGCACTCTCCTCTTTAAATGGAGTCAGGATGATCTGAGTTAAAATTCTGGTCTTAAAGAATAGCTGTTTGCCTTTAGGCAAGACACTTAGTAGGCCTCAGTTTCCTTAACTATCAAATATGAATAACAACAATGCCTACTTCATAAGGTGGGCATAACATTCAATTGCTATTGCTATTCCTCTGAAAGCTCACCAACTTCAGATGAACCATCCTATCATGACTCATTATCAAGGAAAACCCTGATATACTTCCTTTCATCATATCTATCATATTGTTCCCACTATCAATGCCACCTTCACTTTTATATTCAGTATCTTGTTATTTATTTCATATAGGGGTCAGATCCCTTATGCTTAATGTAGCCTCTCTTAATCCTACCATTGCTGAAGATTCCTAGCCTATTTTTTTTTGCTTCTTATTCTTAGCTAAAATACTGAAAAGCAGAAAGGAAGGGGCAGAGAAGAACTCTCTACACTGGCTGCTTCCATGTTCTCTACTCTTACTGTCATCTACACTTTCTATCTCCTGTCTTCCAACCTTAATAAAACACTGAAACTTTTCTTTCCAAAACTTGCAGTCATCTTTTATGAAGTCTAATGATTTTTTTCTCAATCCTCATGTATCTTGATATTTCAATGTGAGGGCTGATTTTCGTTTTTGATTTGTTTTTACTGCTCATCAACTTCTTTTAATGGATATTTTCCCTTCTCAGTTTTTCATGATGCTCCTCCAAATTGTCTAACTTCTTGGTTCCCCTACTTATTTTTTCCAAACCAGGTCCATTAGCTATGAATCTCTCCCAAAGCTTCAGCATAAGCATAATCTTTCTCTCTCTCTCTCTCTCTCTCTCTCTCTCTCTCTCTCTCTCTCTCTCTCTCTCTCTCTCTCTCTTTCTCGGCATTTAACAGGAAATTGGACTTGAATTTAGGACTTCATATGTTAAATTTCAGCTGAATAAATCTGAGTATGTGACTCTGGGCAAATCAACTAATTTCTCAGAACTCGGGACTAGAGTCAGCAAAATCATATTGAAACCTTACAAATAGACATTGACTTAGAAAACCACAGGTTAACATTACCTATATTGTATTACATTTTCATTTAGTTTTGTTAAGTTTTCTCAATTACATTGCAGTCTGGTCTGGGACACATTCTGGTGCTTGGCCTTGACAAATATGCTTCTCAAAGCTATCTATAATGTGCAAAGGAAATCCCTTATCTGAATTAGTAGCGAGTGTTTCCTCATTGAGTGTTTCATCCTTATATCAATGAATTTATAATTTCAGTCTCTATCAGTTGGAGATCTCATCACCTTTCATGATTTCATCAACAATCTTCAACATGTTTTCTGAAATTATATCAAAATTATCTGAATTTCTCCTTTCCCTCTCCCCTCTCAAAGACGGTAAGCTAAACTGAGTTATACATTTATTTTCATGCAAAATATGCTTTCATATTAATAATTACAGAAAAATACTCATATAAAGCCAAAACCTGTCAGTAAAAACATAAATAAACAAATTTGAAAAGTAGTATACCTTGATCTTCATTCCAACTCAAAATGTTGTTTCTCTTGCAGTAGATAGTATTCTTTATCATTCAAAATTGTCCTAGATCATTATATTGTTGAGAGTAGCTATGTTTTTCACAGCTGATCATCATAGAATATCTCTGTTATTGTATATAATATTCCTCTGGTTCTACTTATTTCTCTCTGTATCAGTTCATGTAGATCTTCTAAGTTTTTTTTTTCTGAAAATACCCTTCCCTTTGTTGCTTATTCCATCACCATCATATATCACAATTTGTTCAGTCTTTCCCCAATTGATGGGTATACCCTCAATTTCCAGTACTTTGCCTCCCCACAAAGAACTGGTATGAATACTTTTGTACAAGTAAGTCCTTTCCCTTTTTTATTTGAATTATAGACCTATTTGTGGTATTACAGGATCAAAGGGTATGCACTGTTTTATAGGTCTGTCAGTTGAGTTCCAAATTATTGCAGAATGGTTGTATCAATTTACAACTCCACCAATAATATATTAGTGGCCAAATTTTGCCTCATCCATGCAAACACCTCACTTTCTATTACTGTCATTTTGTCCACTCTGATACATAAAAAGTGGTACCTTAGAATTATTTTAATTTGCATGTCTCTAATCAAGAATGACTTAGAACTTTTTATATGATTATTGCTTTGATTTCTTTACTTGAAAACTGCTTATTCATAATATTTCACTATTTGTCAATTAGGAAAGGACTTGTATTTTTATGAATTTAAATGCGTTCTCTATCTACTTGTAAAACTAAGCCCTTATCAGAGAAAACTGTTATAGAATTTTTTTCTGACTTTATTTTTTCTCTTTTAATTTTGGTTGAATTAGTTTGTTTCTACAGAAATTTTCAAATTTCATATAATAAAAATTATTCATTTTACATCTTGTAATGCATTCTACCTCTAACTTAGTCATCATTTTCACCTCCATAAATCTGCCAGATAAAGTATTTGATGTTTCTCTAATTTACTAATTTACTTTATGTCAAAATTATATTACTTATACATATTAGTTATGTCAAAATCATATTTGGACCTTATTTTGGTATAGCACTTAAGATAACGGTTTACACCTAGTTTCTGCCATACTCTTTTCCCCAGAACTTTTTTGTCAAATAGTGAGATCTTAGCAAGGTCTTTCAGTTTATCAAACATTAGATTTCTGAGTTAATTTACCTCTACATATTGTGTATCTAATCTCTTCCATTGACACACCATTCTATTTCCAAAACAGTATTTCTAGTACAACAAAACAGCATTTCTAGTTCATTATGACTATTTTGATGACTACTGCTTTATAGTAGAGTTTGAGATCTCATATTGCTTGGCCGCTTTTCTTTACATTTAAAAATATTTAATTCCCTTGGTATTCTTAATCTTTTGTTCTTCCAGATGAATTTTTTTACTACTTTATTAGTTCTATAAAATATTTTCTAGTTTTGTATGATATTAAATGAATTAATTTAGTTAGAATTGTCATATTATTACATTAGTTTGAGCTATCCATGAACAATTAATATTTTTACAATTGTTTAGATCTGATTATATTTGTGTAAAAAGGTTTTTTTTGTAATTGTATTCATATAATTCCTATGTTTTTCTTGGCAAGTAGATTCCCAAGTATTTTATGTAGTCTAGAGTTATTTTTAATGGCATTTCTTTTTCTATATCTTGCTGCTGATACTATATTGTTAATATAGAGAAATTTTGATGATTTATGTGGGTTTATTTGGTAACTTCAAATTTTATAAAGTTATTAATTATTTTAAATAATTTTAATTGATTCTATAGGATTCTCTAAGTATAGCATCATATCATCTACAAAGTGTGATGGTTTAGTTTGATCATTTCCTACCTTACTTCCTTTGAATTATTTTTCCTCTTATTGCTAAACCTAGCATTTCTAGTACATTATTAAATGACAGTGTTAATAATGGGCTTCATCCTTGCTTCACTTCTGATCTTATTGGGAAGGCTTCTAATTTATTCCCATTGCAAATGATACTTGCTGATGGGTTTAGATAGACAGTACTTGTCATCTGGAAGAATGACCCATTTATTACTATACTTTATAGAATGTTTTAATAGAAATGGATATTGTATTTTGTCAAATATTTTTTTCTGACTCTACTGAGCTAATCACTAGTTTGGTTATTGATAATGTCAATTATGCTGATAGTTTCCCTAATCTTACACCAGCCTGCATTCCTGATATAAATCCCACTAGTCATAGTGAATTACTTTTGTTATATATTGCTTTTTAATGTTTTTCAGGTAGTCTAATAATTCTTAAATTGACTATCCTATCTATTTTCCATGTCAGTGATTTTTAATGAAATATTTCATGTTTTCTTCTATTTTTTAATTCTTTTAATTTCATTTTGTTGTTTCTTTTTGTTACATGAAGTCATTAGCTTCTAATTTCTAAGTAATTATTTTCTCCCATGAGCTTCTAAACTCCTTTTGCATTTAGTCAATTCTACTTTCCAAAGAACTCTTTTCATCATTGAGTTTTTGTACCTTTTTCCAGTTGACTGATTCTGCTTTGCATTGCTTTCATTTTCCTTCCCCATTTCTCCTCTGTCTCTCTTAATTGATTTTTGAAATCCTTTTTGAGGTCTTCCAAAGCTTGAGAACATTTCCTATTTTTCTTTGAAAATAGTGCATTTAGCTGCTTTGATTTCATTGTTCCCCACTGAGTATGTGCCTTGCTCTTTGTCGCCACATACATTTTATATAGTTAGGTGGGTGTTTTTGTTCATTTCCCCAGCCTTTTTCTTTACTTTCAATTTTACCTTAGAGGTGAGCTCTGTTCTCAGAGGGCACTCTCTTAAACTTTAGTTTTTCCTTGTTATTACCTTAGCTTTAGTTCTGGGTTTATACAGTTCTTCCAAGGTGGTATGCTAATTTGTGGCCTGGGATCTCTGAAAGCCTCACCTACTGCGGATTCAGTCCTTATTTTCCCCTGGGACTGCTGATGGCTTGCAGGGCTCAGAGAAATATGAAATACCTTCTGCTGGACATCAGGACTTAACCTCAGGCTTGTCCAGGGGCTTCAGGTCTCACTCTGTGCTTACCCAAGGAAGGCACTCTGGACTGCCTTGTGCTAAAGTTTAGGTCCTCACTGCAGATCTGGGCAAGGACTCTTTGCCTCCCTTTGGGTTTGCACCAGTTAGGCACTCTGATGATTTCCTTGCACTTGCACTTGGGGATTCACCTTTGACTTAGGCAGGTTCTGGAATCTCACTCTGGGCCTACACTGGCCAGGTGTTCTAAAGACTGCCATGTGGTAGGGTGCGAGGCTTCATTGCAGGCTTGTGCTATGGCTTGGAATTTCAAGGAGTTGGTATGGTGTGCTACATTGTAGACCAAGGCAGGGTCTTGGAGTCTCAAAATTGACTTGGGACCATGTGTAGAAACTAAAACTGTGGGGTGTGGGTGGCACTTGCCTTTGGCTTCCACAGGTCTTCTTTGATGTGGTCTTGATGCCAGCTGCTTAGTCCTTCTATGAACTGAGCTACCCACTCATCCCAGTGAATCAGAACATTTCTGCCTATATTTCAAATTGCTCCCTGCAGGAAAATGGTTTCATCCATTTCCTTTTTGATTCTGTCACTCCAGTGTTCATTTGGAAGCATTATTTTAAGAATTTTTGGAGAGAATTCTCATGCCTCTGCTCTGCCATCTTCCCTCTGCCCCTGTTCTGCATTATTCAGCACTTCTTACTGAAGCTATAGCTATAACCTTTCAATTGGTGTCTATACCCTGTATTTCCAAATTCTATCCATCTAGCCTACCTGTAATTAACAGTGATTATTCTAAAGCAAAATGTAGCTAAGTTAAGTCTAGTTTCTCCTTTCTCATCTAGCATAGAGTAAAATTTAGTTTGTTTAGGGATATTAGGTGGCACAATGGATAGAGAGCAAAGCCTGGCTTCAAATCTTGCTCTAGATTTTTCCTAGCTGTGTGACCCTGGGCAAGTCACTTAACTCAATTTTTCTGGCTATTGATCTTCTGTCTTAGAGGGGTTACTAGGACAGAAAGAAAGAGTAAAAAAAACAGACGACAGCAACCTAGTTTGGTTTTTAATGATCATGACTTCTTAACTTATTCCTGTGGTTTTCACCTTCTAATTAATCATCCCATTTTTTATTTGTTTATGGTTCAGCAATACTCACCTAATAATTTAATATTCTCCCTTTCTCTTTATCCTGGAACTGGCTATCCTCCATTCCTGAAATGCTTTACCTTTTCACCTCTTTTAAAAATAAATATATTCCTCCAAGACTGAACTCAAATTCTACCTTATATTGTTGGACTTTACTCCATCTTCTCCCCCATTAATTACCAAATACAACCATTTTTCCATCTACAGATATATTATATCTGCTCTGGTAGTATTTTATAAATAACTATTTATATCAACATTTTCTCTTCAATTGTTTGGTAAGCTCCATGAGAACAGCTTTTTTAGCTCTTTGAGAGTTTAACAGAGTGGATTGAAGAGAGTGATCACTGCACAAATGCTCATTAACATCATTGCCACATTGATTTTTGAGTGGCAAAGTATTTGAAGTAGTTTGATTTATATTGCTCATATTATAAATTATTTGTAGCAATGCTTCATGTGGTTGCTAATCATTTGAAATTCTTTTGAGAGCTTTTTATTCATCTTACAATCATATTTTTTCCAGTGGAGACTAATTTCAGTCCTATATATATTCATTTGAATATTAGACTTTTATCACAAGTATATGTTAATTATTTCTTATAATTTATTCTAATTACATTGATATTGCCCATGAAAAATCTTTTAAATTTGTTATAATTAAAAGTATGTTTTATATATTTTGTGTTCACCTCTATCATTGTTCAGATGAGTATTGAATACCTCCTCATTTAATGTAGTGTATACTTTTGATATTTATCTAAACTAATTTGGTTTAGATATATATTTTTTCAGATGTCCTTTAGAAATATAAGATTCCACCTCAAATAATTTATGTTCTGGCACTAAAAGTCACTATGGATAATGATGAAAATAATGACATATTATATATACACTTTTGGTGAAGCAATGACTTGATACCAATATCCTCAACAGACATTCAGAATTATGATTAGAAAGGAAGTAAAATTCTTATACTCTTTGACTCAGAGATGCAAATATATGTCAAAGAGGGGAAATATTTTGATGTGGACATTCATAAAACTGTTGAACAAAATATTTCATGACAGCAAAGAACTGAAAACAAATAGATAACTATTGGGGAATGGCTAAATTTGTTTCTTACCTAAATATAAAGGGACGTCATGTGCTTGTGAGATGATGAATAGCATGAAAGTATGGGAAGATTTATATAAACTGATTCTCTGTCACTTATTAAATATTTATCAAATACCTATTATATGTCACATTCTATGCTATGATTTAGGCATATTCTATCTACATCTAGATACAAAATTATTGGGTAAAATCAACTTCCTTACTCACAAGCTTACAATCTAATGAGTACTGACTAGATATATAGTAGTCTCTCGGTGATCGAGACTGACTATTGTCTTTGTGCAGTTTCATCTACGGTGTACCCTCATGTGGCTTTGGAGTCCAAAGGCTGAGGTGCAAATTTTGTGTCACATGGGGCATGGGACTCCAGTTGTTAAGGGAGGTGCGGTTGTGGCCTGATGTTGGCGTTCACGCGCAGCACCTAGACGTCAACGTCCCTCATCTTCAAAGGTGGCGGTGGCATGGTTAATGTGGGTTCGCCAGCTGCTTCTGTCAGAGGCAGCCAGTTCTAGTTGCTTTGGTGTCATGCCAGCCCACTTCAAGTTGGACTTTAGCTGATCCTTGAATCTTTTCTTTGGTCGGCCTTGTTTCCTGAGTCCAGCTGACAGTTCACCATAGAATACCTGTCTTGGTATCTGCTGTGGGTCCATGCGGATGACGTGTCCAGACCATCGTAGCTGGGTTTTGAGGACCATGACTTCAATGCTGGTGGAGTTGGCTCTGTCGAGGAGTTCCTGATTGGTGATTCAGTCCTGGCATCAGATCCTCATGATTGACCGGAGAGAGCTTTGGTGGAATTGCTCCAACTACTTCATGTGCTTCCGGTACAGTGTCCATGTTTCACAACTGTACAGGAGCGAGCTGAGGACCACTGCGTAATATACTTTGAGCTTTGTCACAGTGCTTACACCTCTGTGTTGGAGGACTTTGCAGTGCAGCCGCCAGAGTGCCTGGCTGGCCTTTTGGATCCTGGCATTAATCTCGTGGTCTAGGGACCTGTCGTTGGCGATGGTGCTGCCCAGGTACTTGAAAGTGTTGATGATAGAAAGCTGCGTGCCGTCAATTGTAATGCACAGCTGGTTAGTTGGCCTCCCTGGTGCAGGTTGGAACAGTACCTCTGTTTTGCTGAGGCTGATAGTCAGGCCAAACAGTTTTGTTGTGGTGGAGAACCTGTCCACAGTGGTTTGGAGATGATTTTCTTGGTGGGCCATGAGAGCACAGTCATCTGCAAAGAGAGCTTCCAGGATGAGTCTCTCTGTTGCCTTTGTTTTTGCAGTCAGGCGGTGAAGGTCAAATAGTGAGCCATCCAGTCAGTATTTGATGTAGACGCCAAGGTCTAGATACATCACAGCATGTCGTAATACTTGGGTGAAAAATGGGTTGAATAGTACCGGAGCGAGGACACAGCCTTGTTTCATGCCATTGGAGATGTTGAAGAGATCGGAAGTCTCTGCACCAGATTGGACTTCCCCTGTCATGTCAACATGAAAGAGCTGGATCAGTTTGATGAATTTTGCTGGGCAATTGAGCTTGCTGAGGATCACCCACAATGAGTCCCTGTTCACTGTGTCGAACGCCTTTGTCAGGTCTATGAAGACAATGTAGAGACTCAGGTTCTGCTCAAGGCATTTTTCCTGTATTAGCCTCACCAGGAAGACCATGTCGATGGTGCTGCGATCTGGTCAGAAGCCACATTGTGATTCAGGCAGGACTGACTAGAACTGTATATATTTTAGGCATATACATATATATATATATATATATATATATATGCACATATTTTTTAAAGCCCTTACCTTCCATCTTGGAATCAATTTAGCAGTTGAAATTTAACATGTATCATAATCAAGCTTGAATTCAATCAAGAAATAAGAGAATATAACTCCCTCCATCTTTTCAAGGCTAAGTAACCATCGGGGTGGAACACTCAATATATTGCCAGTTTCGGTAGAGGTTTTTGCATTGCTTTTGCTAGATGTTCTTTCCTCCTTGTAAATATTAACAATTTAATACCTTTTCACTATAACCCTATATTAAATTGGAGTGAAACAAATAATTGAAGAGAATTGGTGGCATTTCCTATAGACTATCAGTTCTTTTTGATGCAGATGAAGGAAAATGGAAAGTAAAAGTAATTAGCTAATTACCTCAAATCTAAGATTAAAAAAAAAAACAAAAAAAAATACATCCTAGACCTGAAGGGAAGACAGAAGGGATTCAGACTAAACAATTCTGACTAACTATCTCTATTGACTCAACATATGCTAACAGATTTGCTTCCCCTTCATTGGTGTAAACGGAGCCAATGTTTTCTTATTCAAGAGAATTCTGTAATGTGAATTATATTTAGTAACAAGTAAGAGCTGAACTTTCTGTCAGACATGCAGAGAAGTGGAAAATGTGTTAACACATTAACAATGTCAGTTTCTAAAAGGCACTGTCATCCTGTGAGGGAAATCATTGGACTTGACCTGGCTGCTAATGCTAAAAGAGAGAAATATTTGTCAGAGGAAAGACAATCTGATATGGGCTGGAAGACAAAAGCTGTGCTTTTTAAACAGTGACAGATGGGCATTTTTTCTGGCCATATACAACAGAGCAGACTAAAAAATAAAGAAAGGTCTGAATTTAGACTTCAATATGTAATATTCTTGTTTAAAATGAAATCACGGCAAACTGAGCACACTCTGATATACCTATTAAACACTAATTCCCTCTACATATATTTCCCAACTTTCTAGATTCAATTTTTTTAAACCTTTACCTTCCCTCTTAGAATCAATACTATGTATTGGTTCCAAGGTAAAAGAATGATAAGGGCTAGGCAATGGGGGTTAAGTGACTCGCCCAGGGACACATAGCTGGGAAGTGTCTGAGCAGATTTGAACTCAGGACCTCCCAACTCTAGGCCTTGTTCAGCTGCCCCCTGTATTCTAATTTTATACCTAATGATATATTATTTGCATGGGCCAAAATGAATCATACTCTCGATTTAGAGCAAATGACATTTGCTAAAAATTAATTAAAAGTAAAATGTAAAGTATCATTAAATCTAATGTGTTTGGGTGGCTAAGTGTCTCAATGGGTAGAGCTTCAAGTCTAGAGTTGGGAGAACTTGTGTCCAAATATGACCTCAGACACTTTCTGGTTGTGTTATCTTGAACAAGTCATTTAACACCAGTTTCCTAGTCTTTACTGTCCTTCTGCCTTAGAATTGAATTCTCTAAGACAGAAGGGTTCCCAAAAAATCCAAAGTGGGTTGGGCACAGTCTGAATTTCTTATTCTATACTTTTTAAAATTTTCTGCACATTTTATTCATTACTTCCTCAATGTGGATAGATGCTCTAAAGGGCCATTATATAAAAGATTGACAACTTACATTCTTGATCTTAGAAACAAAAGTCAATGAGGAAATCTCCCTTGATCATCATCAATATCATACTATCTCCTTTTATTAAACGAGATAACAAAAATAAAGCAAATTTCAAAACAAAATGTCACATAAATTCTAGTGATGATTATAATGACAATGTTAAAGAAAATTGCAAAATTATTATTATTAAATTCATTTCCCAGTGTCTGTCCCATATTGGCTTCAACCTCATTTTTGTCCTTCTATTAGGTAAATGCCCTCATTTTCTGCATTAAAAGGCTAGCCTCTGGTAATCCTCAAGTTACCAGTATAACAAAGTCTTTTTCACTGATTCTTTTCAAGATGTATTGCATATATCCTGGAAGTCAGAGAAACTGAGGAATTGAGAGAAGCCTCAGAGGCCAATGGATAGTCCATGTAAAAAAGGCCTAATTGGATATATAACAACCATAACCTCTGACAACTGTCTTCCTTGCACATAGTATTTTTTCTGCAGTCATCACAGACCCTTGTTTCCACTCCTGATGCCACTGGATCTAGTTGATCAGAATAACAATCAATCGGGCACTGAGAAGGCCCCAAAGTCTTAGTTAAAACACCTGATGCTATACCTCTTCACTCATGTACATACAAAGTAAATGGCTTGTTGTAATCTGGGATGCCTAGAGCAGGGACAGACAGGATAGTCTGTTTTAGATTTGATAGAGCTGACAGATGTTCTGGCTCTAATTTTAGGGGTTCAGTGGCCAAATCCCTTGTTAGTGGTATAAGGAGTTTAGTATGGGGTGCTCAGGGAGGAGTAATATCTTTGGTATGGAGGGCTTGTCGTGCCCTCCTTGGGCAGCTCTCTAGCCTCTGACCCTCACCTGACACCCAGCTCTCACTTGTGCTTCCCAGTAGCTGCTAGAATGCGGCAGTGGCCACACCCCGGGCAACTGCTTCGACAACTGGCTAAACCTTGTGAGAGTAGCCATCAGGTCGTCGTCGACCCCTGATGAACTAGGGCTTTGCTCACCCAGCATGTGAAGACTGCTTCGGCTGAACAGACAGAAGAAACAAATAAGAAGGTTCAACGGCTGAGAGGGTGATGCAGCAAGGCACTGTGGAGTACTTAGGGCATGTTGGAGCACAAAGGACAACACGGCCATCCAATGCAGCTGAGGAAGTCTCCAGGTGTAACCACTTTTCGTGCCAATGGACCCAGGCTTCCAATGCCGAGAGAGTGGTACTGTCTCTGTGCATAGACTTTTCCACTTAAATCTTCATGCACAAGTGTCTTTGTGCACAAAAACACACAAAGACAATTGTCATCCTCAGTTACCAAAAGACTACTACTGATTTCCCCATGGCAAGGAATTCATTGTCTACAAAACCCTGTTGCTCCCAAAATTTCTCTCAACTGTTTCTTAGTGGTAGGATCACTTAAATTTTGAATATTCTCAATTTGTTTGGGAGAAATAAAGTGGGCACCTGCAGTCAGGATGAACCCCAAATATTCTACTTTAGGGAGGCACCACTGAAACTTATCCTTTGAGATCTTATGCCATCTTTTGTGCAATTCCAAAAGAAGGTGTTTACTATCTTCCCGACATCCTTCTACATCTGTTGAAGACAATAGTAGATAATATATGTATTTGATTAATTTGCTGTTTTTAAATTTTGTATTATCTGTATCTTGACTCAAAATTTGCACAAATAATCTCAGGCTGTCTATGAAACCTTGTGGCAGACAACTCAAGGAGTATTGCAGCCCTGCCAGGTGAAAGCAAAAACAAGCCTGGAGTTCTCAGGTATGGGTATGGAAAAGAAGGCTGAGCACAAGTCTACTAATGTAAAGAATGTAGGTGTGCCAGGAATAGAATAAATAATAGTATTGATTTTGGAAACTACAGAGTGTCTCTTTATAACATAATTGTTCACAGCCTTCAAATCCTGTACAAATGTATAGAGGTGTTTGCCATTGGGTCATTTTTTGGTTTTTTAACAGGCTGGATGGGTGTGTTGTATTCAGATTTACAAGGGATTATTATTCCCTGTGCAATTAATGAGTTAATTACTGGGGTAATTCCCTCAATTGCCTCTTTTGAGAGGGGATACTGAGGAATGGAAAGAGGTGGGTTAGATTTAGTTTTTATCTGCGCAGGAACAGCCAACTTGAGTAAGCCTACATTAGAAGAAGATATGGCCCAAAAAGACTCTGGTATATCTTCAGGTATTACAAAGGTGGGATGCTCTTTTTCCTCCTTATTCTTTGAAAGAATTACAGGGAGTAAATTTAAAGATTCCTCCAGTACTTCCAATGATAAGGAACCATCTGGGGAGCAAGTTATTGTGGCTCTGAGTTTGCATCCCTCCCAGCAAATTTAAAGGGGAGTAAGGCATCAAAAGGAAGGAAAGTTGTACCTCTAGGGGTCCTACAGACACCATTCTAGGGGGATGTTTTTTTAACTCTTTGGGGTATTCCTGATACTCCCATTACATTCTCTGAGTCAACAGAATAACAATATAAATAAGGTGTTCTCTTTAATACAGACCAGGAATCTCCAGTGTCTAAAAGACAATCATAATAGGTGTTACCCACCTTTAAGGTAACATGGGGTTCATTAGTATAGTGGGGCAGTGAATAGGGACAATGGGTAGTAAGACATCCATAGTAAGTAAGGGTCCAGAAAATCAAAAGTATCCTCTGATTCCTGGTGTGGCTTGCCATTTCCTTCTCTAGGTCATTTCACAAATGAGGAAACTGAGGAAAACTGTTTTAATTGACTAGCCTAGGGTAACACAGAAAGCAACTGTCTGAGGCTAGATTTAAACTCAGGAAGATGAATCTTTCTCACTTCAGGGCTTGCATGTTATTTACTTAACCACCTAGTGTTCTTTCTAGTCATGTTCATATGAAACGAGCATATCTTTGACAGGAAACTCCCAATTATTTATATATATATATATATATATATATGTATATATATATATATATATATATATTTTGCCTAGATTTTGCCTAGATTTCTTTTCTGTCTTTGCCTCCTGTCTTCTGCTAATAACAAACAAAAACACTAATGAATATTTCTATATTTTTTCATTTCCTGCTATTTTATTGAAGTAATCATTTCAATTAAATTTTGCTTTAGTTACTATGTCTCCATCAGTTACCTAACCTACCATCTTGCAATAAAAATGTTTATTACTCTTCTCAAATGTATTCTGTCAATTTCCTTTATCTTTTCTTATTGCAATAGGTATCATTGTTATATTTATATGAAAAAGAGTGGTGACAAAAAAATCTTATTCTAACACTAATATTATTGGAAAGGCTCCTCTTTCTACAGGACAGATAATCATATCTCATTTCTAATAAATATTGAGTTTATCTTGTTAAGAAAGTTTTTTTTTATTTCTGTACTTACTAATGTTTCAATATAAAATAATTCTGGCATAATATTTAAATAATTTCCCTACTCATATGAATGAATAACTCATACTGCATTCCATAAAATAGTCCTAATATACACTGTTACTAAATTTTAAATATAATGTCAAAAAGTTGAAAGAAAAGAAAGGAAGCAGAAACTGTACAAGGAAACCAAATTCTTCCTTGAAACATTTGATAAAGTTAATCATAATAAATAATGTAGACAACTCTGAATTCCAGGAAAGAAAATTTTTAAAAGAATATTTTACATAAGCAAAATAATTACATTTAGAAAATAAATCATAAATTGGAAGAAAGTCTATACAATTAATATCTCTGATCAATATCTAATAATGACAGGAAAAAAACAATATTAGTTATCCCCCAATAGATATGTGGTCAAAGAATATGAACTGTTGGTTTTCACAAGTGAGAAAGAAATTGTTAAAATTATTTGAAATAAGTGATCCAAATAACTGATAACTAAAGAGATTATTAAATTAGAATAATTCTTAGTTTATACCTCTTATACATCAAATTGAAAAAAAAAACAAGAAAGAGAAAAATTTAGAAAGGGTTAAGTAACATGTTACAATGAAAATTAAGGTATACTGAGGCCACAAACAAAATCAATTTGTTAATCAGGCTAGCAATTGGAAATAAATGGGTTCACTGTTTCCTTAATAATCAAAGGACCCAAGTAGGGATAATAGGATTTTTATAATGATTAACAAGAAGACAGGGAAAAAACTCAAGGGGATGGAAATTATCTTTAAGTGATTGGATAGATAATATGAGTTGTTACAACAGTTTAAAATTAATGAAATTGATTTTCGGGCTAATCAAATTTCTCTGGAAAGTTTCTAGTGTTGGGTAAAGTTATAAGGGTGATGTTACAAGTCATGATGTAAGGGTAGAGTTACAAGTAAAAAGAGTCCTATCCTTCTCCAAGTGACCTGAGATAACCTGAGAGATCTTTTTTTTTTTTTTAAACCTCTGCAATTATTAGTTTATTAGTATCATCCAGGATTCAGATGTTCAGTATTTCTCCTGAAATTATACATAAACAAATGCAAAACTGAAATTAGAATCTGAAAGTTGAAATTGTATAACAAAACAGTACTCCATCACAAAAGCGTGTAAAAGTACAAGAATGCTATTTAAAACACTGGCACTTAAAAAATCATAATTTCAAAACCACAAAACTGCCAAATTATCCCCCCCAAATGGTAAGCAGATAAACATAAATGGTCAGTTTTAATGAATACAGTTAGCTTTGATTTTAGAAGGGAAAAAATATTTCAAATTAGTTGTTTGGTGTTCAATTTATCATAACGCCAAATTTTGTGTATTTTCCATCAAGGCCTGCTTTTTAAAGAGGTTCAAATATTAGTTATCTATAAACCCGAATTAGGAAAAACATCTCTTTAAATAGACTGTACTTTATTTGGGACTGACTTAAATCAAATCTGAATTTTTCAGTTTTAAGAATCTAAAAAGTTTCCCAAGGGCCATTCACTGTCAGCTCCTTCATACTATAACCCTACCTAGTCTTTAGTTTAAGTCTACTGCCAAAGATTACTGTGGCAGTCTTGCATTTCAACTCATGGTTTTTTTTGGGAGGATAGTCTCAGCTTTTCTGAAGGAAATTATAAACATAACTTCAGTTACATAGTAATAAAGTTGTGAATGTTGTATAATCCCTCACACAAAAGATCAGAGCACACCTTTCTATTGGTCTTTCCAGGACAGAATTTTAGTATGTTTTACTCAAATAATTCCATGCTGCTGATGTCTATATTCTCCACTTGGTAAATGTTTTAACTGGATAGAATACTGTACTATGTGAAATTTGAGTTTATTAACTGGGAACTTCTGATTTCCAGTTATGGAAGAAAATAATTTCTATACAAGTTTTATTACCCCATCAATATTATGCAGGGCATGTAGATCAAAGCTTTTTTTTTTTTAAATCAACTAAATATACGAAAAGATGAAAACTGTAATAATTCATGTGATCCCAAATGGGCATACAAAAAGCAAAGACGAGCTTCCCCTCAAAAAGAAGTTATGATTTAAGGGCACCTATGAAAAGGACAACAATACTAATAAAAAAAATTGTATTTACTTAGAAGCATTCAGAATGTCAACAAAACAGCTGCAACTTTTTTTTTTTGCAATTACAGAGTGGTATTCAGTTAACAGAACAACAATTATTTCATATGCTGCATCAAAGACAACTGAAGATGAAAATGAACTACATCCCCATATATAACTAATTTGTGCTGTGCACCAACAAGAACCTGCTTTAAATTTCCATGCCAATTTACAACCCCCATACTGTACCAGGCAAGGTTAGTGGCTATTGAAAATACCACTAAAGGACAGGGCTATCTAAAGACACATTCGGTAGTGTGTTAACTATACAAAAAAAGACACTGTACAGTTTAAAAACAAATCTTACACAGCCTTACATTTCAAATTTTTTTTTTCTTTAAAAGGAGTGAGTTGTGTACAGGGGGGTTAAATGCTTTATAGACAAGAAAAAAAACTGCTCTAGAACAAACTTATTCATCGTCATCATCATCTTCCTCTTCCTCCTCCTCATCTTCTTCATCATCATCCTCATCTTCTTCATCTTCCTCATCTTCTTCCTCCTCCTTCTTTTTCTTGCTCTTCTCAGCTTTGACAACGCCTCCCTTTTTACCCACATCAGGTTTTCCTTTAGCTCGGTATGCAGCAATATCCTTTTCATACTTTTCCTTCAGTTTAGCTGCCTTCTTTTCATAAGGTTGTTTGTCATCTGCAGCAGTATTATTCCACATTTCTCCCAATTTTTTGGCCACATCTCCAATAGAAAGACCAGGATGCTCCCCTTTGATTTTTGGACGATACTCAGAACAGAATAAGAAAAATGCCGAAGGAGGCCTCTTCGGTGCATTGGGATCCTTAAACTTCTTTTTTGTTTCTCCTTTAGGTGGTATGTAGGTCTTCATTTCTCTTTCATAACGAACCTTATCAGCTTTTGCCATGTCCTCAAATTTTCCTTTCTCTTTAGCTGACATTGTCTTCCACCTTTCTGAGCATTTTTTAGAAAATTCTGAGAAGTTCACAGAAGCATCTGGGTGCTTCTTCTTGTGTTCCTCCCGGCAGGTTTGCACAAAGAAGGCATATGAAGACATTTTCCCTCTCGGCTTCTTAGGATCACCTTTGCCCATTTTTGATTATTTTCCCTCAGCGCCGCACAGAGTAGCCCAGTGCCCGTCCGGCTCTTACTTGCCCCGGCGCTGTCTCTATGGAGCTCAATGTACTGCAATGGCTGTGAGAGCGCGAGCCAGACGCCCTGAGAGATCTTTTAAGAGAAATTTAAAATGTATGGCAGAAGAGAATATTATATCTATGCTACCTTGACTAAATTTAACAAAATATTGAAATAAAATCTATTTTCAATTTCAACTACCTGAAAAAGAATTTGAACCTCTAACTAGAAAGTCCCTAAATTATACAGAACTTTTTACTGAGGAAAATAACTTTGTCATATATTTGTAGAAGATCTTAGAAAGAACAGCAGGATTCATGTAGCATTATTATATAAAGCACACATTTTTCCAGTAACAAAGACTTGGTAATGACTTTCAGGTAGTCCAATAATTCTCAAATTGTCTCTCCTGAATCTATGTTCCAGGTCAGTTATTTTTTCAATAAGACATTTCATGTTTTCCTCTCTTTTATCATTCCTTCCATTCTCCTTTTTCTGTTTCTTGATTTCTCATGAAATCATTAGTTTCTAGTTGCTCAATTCTAATTTTTATGGCCTGATTTTCCTCTGTTAGTTATTGTTTCTCCTTTTTCAATTGGCCTATCTCTTCTTGCATTGTTTCCATTTCTCTTCCCCACTTTTCCTCTGCCTCTCTTAATTGGTTTAATTGAAGTCTTTTTTGAGCACTTGGAGAATTTGTGTCAAATCCACATTTTTCTTTTGGATTTTGCGTGTGTTTTGAGGTCCTTTTTTGTGCCTGTACCTCGCTCTTTGTCTCCATAAAAATTCTTTAGCATTAGGTGCTTTTTTTGTTGTATGCTCATTTTTCTATCTAATTATAGTTAGGCTCTGTTTTCTGGGAAGTTGGGGTACGTACTTAAACTTCAGTCCTTCTTTGATGCTCTTCTTAGCTCATTTTCTGAGTTTCTACAAGTTTCATTTCTTCAAAGATTGTATGAGTGCCTGAGGGCTGGGAGCTCTGAAAGCCACAACCTCTGCTGATTTAGTTAACCCTTGAGATCCTGATAACTCAAAGACTTGTCCTAGGCTTGGTTGTAAGCTCTAGGTTTTCCTTTGATCTGGATCAAGTCAGAAGATATACAAATTGTGACTTCAGGCTTAGGTGTAATTTTTTGGTCTTACTGTGTACTTGTTCTAATCAGGAACTCACTTGCTTGTCCTATCCTGGTGCTCTGCCCTCAGTTTTAAGGAAAAGATCTATCCCCCTCCCTTAGTATTATCAGCCACCCCAAACTAATATCTATGTCCTCACCCCATGCACAGATTGGGACTTCTGACTTCATTCTGGGCCTACACAGATCAGCCCACTTTAGCACAGATTGTCCTGGGCTAGGACTTTAAGCTTCACCACAGGTTTGAAATTTCAAGGGGTATGGATCAGCTTGGACCATTATTAGCCCAGTTAGGATCTGTTCTGAAACTAGGACAAAATATGTGAGGTAGAGGTAAGAGTAACAAAGATTTAAAAAATAAATATGATGTCTTCTATAATCCACAAATTGTGAATTTTTTTCCTATATTTTCATTTATATCATTATCTCTTCCATAAATATATATGGAGATATGCATTTTAAATATATATTTATGTAAATATATATGTATATATGTACATATATACTATACTGGTATCTTTCTCTTTCTCTCTCATGAAAACTTAGATACATATATTATATTTGTTAAATTTAATTGTGGTTGGAATCTGAATCTACCAATCACAGCAGACACTCCTCTCCAGGACTGCCCAGAAGACAATTAGTTGATTCTAATTTGTTACCCACATGTGGATCACAGACCTCCCACATCATGATTAAATGGGAGATTTACATCCTTGGTGATCAGATATAACTAGACAATTTAGGAGGGACTTCCCCACCTAAGTAGACCACCACCATCCATGCCTTTGTTGTCTTCCTTGAGTCACTGGGGCCAAAAGAGAAAATGCTGACCACAACTGAATAAATCTTGATAGACCTTGATTAACAGGCAATCTTTGGTCAATTTTGTATTTGAAATCTTTCCAATTTGCAAGGTACTCCCAAAGTTTGTGTTTTGCTGATATTTCCTCAGTAAATGAAAGCTCAGCTCAATCTCCCTGTAAGACCTCAGAGGCCACCATTCAATGGTCACTGAAGTTATTTCCACATTTTACTATCGAAATAATGTGACTATTACTGATCATTTCAGTGTATGTATCCATGCATCCATATAAACACACATATACAAATACAGCATACTTGTATGTGTTTATGTAAGTAATCTTATTTGTACCACATGGAATAAATGATAAATTTCTAGTAGTGGGATTCCTGGGCCAAATAATATCAATAGCTTATTCACAAATTATCTCAAATAATAAATTCAAATACATTTCAAAAATATGAATCACAATTCTTTTTGCAGTCAATTATCACGCCTGATTTCAAACAATCTCATTCAAAATCTGTCTCTCAGTTCATGAGGCAAAACACCAGAATTGATTTAATTTTTGGTTATATTAATAGTGATTTCAAAGTTTTCTGTGTTGATAGTGTTTCAGTTTTTTGGCAGACATTTCATAACTTTTGGCCATTTACCAATTGCAGATTGACTCCTCATCATAAATAGTTATGTTAGCTTCCTACACGTATTCTAGAGCAGATATTTTTCCTATGAATATTTTTTTCATACTTGACATTTTCTCCTCTAATTCTAGCTGTATGGAATTTGTTTGAATAGATTTTTTAAATAGACCATTGGAATATTTCCTCATACCCAAGTCTTCCCGACAAAAAAACCTTCTCTTCCCTCCACTACTCATCTTCTGATTATAATTTGGTTAAACTGAAATTGTGTTTTCATTAAAAAAACATGCTTCATATTTATCATTAAAATAAATATAGAATAAATTTTTGATAGAGGAAAATAATTCCATCAGATTTTTAAAAAAGAAACAACGTTTATATTCCTAATGAGCCACTCTCTTTTTAAAAGTCCTTCTTCTCCAACCTCATTGCCTCCATTTAACAGGAGTTGATGAAGACTGGCATAGCTTATAATCATTTTTTGCATTGACCATTTCAGATGTCACAAGGTGAGCAGAAGAGCTCCATGGTGTTAAAGTCAGGTCATTCCACACATAAATAGAAAAATGATAGAGCATAGTAAGCAGTGTCCTGTAACAAAGGAATAAATTAAAACATGTAATTTGGAGAATTAATTTTCTTCAGTTTTGCCTTTGAATGGCAAGGGCAAAGATGAAATCTGAAGGGCAGAAGTAAAATAATATTCTAAATACAAATGAAGTCAATTTAGCAGTCAGGATCTAAACTTTCTTTCAAGTTTCATTTTTCAAAATATATTTGTGTTTTAAGTCATGCTTCAGAATACACACTTCCTAATGCAAAGAAAAAGGACAGTCAATATGCCCTTTCTCCTGGCCTCTGTGTATATTATATATGAGTGTATTGATTATAAAATCATATACAGAAGATGTTATTTTAATAGTAATAGACTTCCTTCCCCCTCCCTCCTTCATTCCTTTATTCCTTCCTTCCCTCCCTCTTTCATTCCTTCATTCCTTTCTTCCCTTCCTCTGTCCTTCCCTCCTTCCCTCAGTCCTTCCCTCCCTCCTTCTTTCCTTTCCTCCTTCCCTCCTTCCCTCCTTTCTTCCTTCCTTCCTTCCTTCCTTCCTTCCTTCCTTCCTTCCTTCCTTCCTTCCTTCCTTCCTTCCTTCCTTCCTTTTAAGCAGTAAGAGAACATGAGTTGCTCAATATTTCATCAGTAGTAGAGTTTATATGAATATCCAGGTCTTCTGACATCCATATTAATACTGTTTCTATTGTAATTTGTTAACTTTTCTAGCCAAAGTGATTGAGGTTGAAGGGGTGAGAAGAAAAGGAACTGGAAATGTAATCATATAAAGTTACCTTTGACACATTTTCTAATGTACAAAATAGAACTCATCAGTCTACCCATCAAACTGTTGAGGGCACCATCATCTTTCCGTTCAGTCATTTTTCCAATTGAGAGTCACGCTTTACTATGAATTGTCCCCCCTACAATACACCCAAGCATTTGGCAAATTTGGGTGCACATTTATCCCTATTCTTTTAATTCCCACCATAACTGTTCTGTGTCAAGGCATCAGTATCTCCTTACTGATGATAAAAATAGTTTCTTAATGGGTTTTCACACACCTAGCCTCTTCCCTTAACAATCCATCTTCCACATAGCTGCTAAAATGATTTTCCTGAATCAATTCTGACTTACATAAAAAATACCCAGTGAGTTTTCAGTGTCTCAGGGATAAAATAGTAATTCCTATCTGGAATGAAAAATCTTTTGTGTACACAACAGCAAATGCAATAGTTCTACAGTGAGAGAACCTGAGTTCTAATATTTCCTCTTGCCATCTCTAATTGTATGACTTTGGAGAAGTCACTGATCCTTCTGAGTCTCATCTGGGTCATTTTTAAAAAATACAGGCTGCACTAGATTACCTCTGGGGTTCTAACAGCTAGAGAACTATTGTACCTTTTAAGCTCTTTGCAATTAAGGATTATATTAATTTTGTCCTCATCCCTAATAGCCAACATAGGGTGTGTCTTTAGAAAGTCATTCTTCAGCCCAGTATGGTAGTGATGGGGGCAATTCTTGTGACTGGGAAGCCTGAGAGGAGTAGATTGTTCAAATAAAAAAGTTATTAATTATTATTCTGAATTATGTGTTGAAGTCGGTCAGCATTTATTAAGCTCCTAATATGTTAGCACAGCAATAAAGGTTGCACCGTCTGCCACTAATATGGTGAATCCTCTGGAGAAGAGGGCCAACAAAATGCACAAATGGAGCAATTTAACTTAATTGTGCCAATCACTTTGGCAGTCACTTGAGTGAATGTCCATTGTCTTTCTTCCAGACTAAGTGATATAGGGACATGCAATCTAATTTTTTTAGAGTATTGAATTACAGTGTATTAGGAACCATATGATACATAAAATAAAATTTAAAGACAAAATGACAACCAAGTATATATAAATTATATTATAGTGATATTTCAATTTTAAGGTACTAAAATCTGTCTCTAACTTGGGAGTCACATAAAACTTGATGGAAGGAATGACTTTTAAGCTATCTTGCAATGTAGATAGAGTTTCAACAAATATAAGAGGAATAAAGAAATATATTCCTACATAAGGAAATAATGCAATTATATTCACATATGCCAGAAAACACAAGATACAGCATATATGTTAAGATCCAGGTAATCCACTGGGACATAGAATGAATATGAGGTAGGAGAATGACTCAGTTGCATTCTGGAGCTGGCTCATACTGGCTAAAGAGAACTGATGGTTTCACTTTCAGTGTCAACATTTATACTTTGGAAATCAAATAAGAGCATATGCTAAAGGTAGGCAGGACTTCCCTGATATGCTTCAGTTGCCTTCTCATCGTGGCACTGCCTTGAGGACTTGTGGTCTTCTCTCCCTTGAATATTCTTCCATCTCTCACATCCCTTTCTCCCCCTGGGAAGTTCCTACAAGGTAAGGACCTCTATTCTGGGGATGGTCCCAGGTCATCCTTGCTTCATTCCTCTCCCAGTTCTGTGTGTTTCACTTTGACTCTCACCATGATCCCTTTATTCTGGTACCTCCCTTAGAGGCATCCTATTCATCCATCGCCACTGCTTTTCAGCATGGTTTGGTGTTGTCTTCCACCATTAGAACATAAGCTCTTTGGAAGTAAAGACTAACTTTCTATTGCTTGTATATTCATCTTCCACTTCCAGCTTAGTGTCTAGCCCATTGTAAAGTATTTAAAACTGCTTGTTGCCTTACCTTCATGCTGCATGTAAAGAGTCTTAAATGAATTCCAGACTTAAGGTGTGTATTTTATTTCTGAGACAAGAGGGAACCATTGAAAACATTTGAGTAGGGGAAGAGAGACTTTATCACATCTCATTATTTGCATGAGGCCTCTAAATCTAGAAATGCAGCATTAAAAAAGCAAATGTACAAAATCAAACTGAGTCTTCCACATTATTATATTTAAATAATACATTAAAGATGCATAAAAGGAAAGAAAAATGAAATATTTACTTTGCTACACTTTTTTTTTAATGAAGAAGGAAAACACGCCAACCCAGACTAATGCCTCATATTTAATTTACCACTGCAGTTAGGTGGATCATTGACATGTTTCTGTTTCCCTAATGTCCTTTTGAGATCTCAAGCCTTGGTTATAAATCATTATTTCTGACTGACATCCCTTATACATCACTGCTTGCAGTTCCCAAAGGGAGGACATATGTTGGATACCTAGGTTTGAAACCCCGTTCCAACACTTATTATTGACTCTGAAAAAATCAGTAAAAGAAATTTAGTTTTCAGTTTTTCATCAATACAAAAAGAGCTGGGATTTGGTTATCTCTTCTAGCTTGAAACTAGTGATTGTCTAATTTCTTCTCATTTCTGATAGAGAAACAGAGCTGACAAGCTGAAAAGTGGAGAGTACTTGGTTTGCTATCAGGTCAATCTAGGCTTGAATTTCAACTCTGATATTTGTAAAATTATAGTACCATAGTTCTAAAGAGGGAAGAGATCTTAGGGGTCACAGAGTCCAATATTCTCATTTTATAGATAAGAAAATGGAGGCCCACAGAAATTAAATGACTTGATAAATTGTACACAGATAGTAAGTGAAGAGTTACAATTTGTACCCAGGTTTGATGACACTTCCAGCTAGCATGAATTCTACTTGAACAAAGTGTCTTCCCTTATTATGTTCTTGAGCAAGTCCCCTAATATTTCCAAGATGCAGTTTCCTAGGTCTCAAAGGAATCTTGCAGCATAAATGGGAAAATGTAAAAAAGGACTAGGAAATACTAAAGCACTATATTAATTGATTACAATTTATTTTCAATAAGTAATTATTAAAATTTTATAATATGCCAGATATCATAGCCAGTGTCTACTCAAAGATTAAGAAAAAATAGTTCCTATCTTTATGGAGTTTAATCATTATCATCATCAGCAAAATCATCATCAATAAAATTAAATAAAATAATAATCACAAGTGGAAAAAGCATATTTTAAAAGCATAACTTCAAAGATATAGACAAATTTGAACTTAAGAGAAAAAGGACCCGTTATCTTCAAAGCTGGATTTTGAGTGTATGTTTGTAGAATTTTTAGTTCACTTGCTCTTTATGTGGGGCAGGTCACAGCATGTTAAGTCTGTGAATGACAATGAAAATAATGACCCTAAATTATTTTGGAATGTCTATAAATTATTTTTTTTCCTTCCTGCTTCAATATTTTAGTTGAAGCTACCAAGAGTAAAAATAATGCAATTTAAAAAGCCTTCCTTTTCTTTAGAATTATATAGTTAAGATCATCAAAAGTATGAATGGTTTTCAGTCCTCCAATGTGCTCATTATTTATTTTATTGATTTTTTTAAAGTATCAGCATTCATGGGACAACAGTATCCCATGCTTTTAAGCTTCACTTTGCCACTAACATTTCAATTTGATGATTATTTTTAAGTTGTAGATAGCTTAAGAAATGTTACAAAAGGTGCATTGTGTCCTTTTTGATAGAGGTCCTAATTACTTTAGACATATGAAATAGTGAAAAGTGTATTATTGGGATGTGATTTAGTAGATTTATTGTTGAATATTTGTTTCTGTATGATCTTGGTTTAGTCACTCCACCTTCCCCATAGTTCTATAAGGTACTTATAAAAAGGGGTGTTTAGAATAGCTGAGTTATAAATTTTCTTCCAGATCTAAACTATATTTCTATAGTGCATAAAATATAGAGCTATCATGTTAATTTAACATTTCTTTTTGGGATTGGAAAAGAATATTTAGCTTGAATCTGGTTGAGTCAGTGAGTGAACTAGAATGTGTTTAAGACTGTTCTGATAGATAAGGGTCTTATCTCTTAACATATTATCAATTTTTATGAAGGAGATTGGGAAAGGTGATAGTTAATAGGAAATGTCTAGATCTGTACATGTCTCAGTTAATTCTGGAAATCTAGCAGTGTTGCTGTAAAGTTTTGCTGAACTTCTTCCCAAGAGAGGTGGAGAAGCAGAGGTTAACTCCCTTCCACTCACAGCATTGGGATGGTCTTCAGATCCATTTGTAATCTGAATGAATGTGCTTTGAGGATGATATCTAATATCTTTAATATATTTCAAGCCCTGAATATCCTGGATAAAACATTGCTTTTTCAAGAAAAATCTATGCTTTTTGAGACATTTAACTCTTATCCTACAGATCTGTGACCAGTCTCATTGTAGAGATGAGTTATGTAATCTACATTGTTAGCCACCCATATTAAATTTAGGGAGGTTGCTCATGGATACACAAAGGAGAGAAGAAGGATGCTAATATTTGTGACTTCTGATTTGGCTTGCACATTAGCATTTGAAACTACAGAACAAGCAGAAATTCAATGTCTTTAAGGCATGCTATTTATGAAACAAGATACAAAAATATTCTTATCACTCAGTTCATCAATTGTCTTTGCTAATATTCCAGGGGAGCAAGTTCAACTGAGCTTATTATAGAAAATACAATCAGAAAACCTCATCACTAACTTCTGTAATTATTTGAAGACTCCTTGACTAGAATTGACAATATTAACTGAAGACAACAGTAATGACAAAATAAAGTAAAGGATGACATGTGAGTGTATAACTATGCCCCCAAATTAATGGGGGGAGAGAAAGAAAGAGACAGATGCAAGAAGACAGAGATATAGGAAGAGACTCACACAGACAATGAGAGAGAGAGAGAGAGAAAGAGAGAGAGAGAAAGAGAGAGAGAGAGAGAGAGAGAGAGAGAGAGAGAGAGAGAGAGAGAGAGAGAGAGAGAGAGAGAGAGAGAGAGAGAGAGAGAGGGAGGGAGGGAGGGAGAGGAGGGAGGGAGAGGAGGGAGAGAGAGAGAACAAGTAAAAAGGAATCTCAGTTCAAAGAAAAATTATATAGGACTAAAAGAGGAATTCTTGGATTCAAATCTGGCCTCAGATAATTCCTTCATGTGTGACCCTGAGAAAGTCACTTAACCCACATTGTCTCACCTTTACCGTACTTATGCATTGGAACCGATACAAGTTTTGATTCAAAGACAGCAGGTAGGTTTGCTTGTTTTTTAAAGAAAATTATAGTTGCCTTTGTAAATATATTTGCAGGAGTTTGAATTTTTCTCCTGTTAATGAATAAAATGGATACACCTTTAAATAATTTAATTAAGATAAAATAAATTTTATGATTTTTCCAAGATAAATTAATTTTCATTTTTGTTTTTTCAAGATCCAAAGCAGGTAAGTGAAGGAGAGGGCAGGCATGGAGTCCAGAAAAGATGGTTCAATATAGGCACCTATATTCACTAGTTGTGCAACCTTGGAAAAGTGTCCCCCTACTGAACTCTCAAGAAATTCTCTGAAATTATAAATCACAGAAGAGTTTTACGTCTCTAAGGTTGGAAACCTTGCTTCCACTTAAAGAACTAGATCCTTAATGCATTGAGATTTTATTTAATTTTTGTTTCATTGTAAATCCAGTAATTGTCAACAAGTGCAAAAAGATAAATAAAAAACATTTATTTCACATGTTATGATTGAGGTACTATACTGAGGGCTGAGGATCAAAAAAACAAAGGAAACACATGGCTCCTGGAGCTCAAATGGGGCGTGGCAGATGGTTGATGCAACATACAAATAAATATACCCAAACAAAATTTGAATATCTAAAATCTTACCTCAATAAAACTTTTGTGCATCCTGATAGATTTGAGCTTAAGATACAGTGTTACTCCCAATTTCTTTCTATGGTCAGCAAGTCATAAATTCAATTCCTATCAAAAATATTTACTAGTTATGTGATGTGAATTTTAAAACTACTCAACCTGACTCAGACCATACTTTACAAAATCTGATTTAGCTATTTCCTGATTAGTAACAATGGAGATACTTGGTTTAACAGAATCAGGTCTTGGGAACTCTACATTGCTCCACCCTACTTAATTTAACAAGTTGAAGAATGTCTGCACAATACTAAAGGATTAAGTATCTGAGGAAATGGCCTTCAACAGACATGTGCAGAAACAGTAGACAGACCCCTGGGCTGTCCTAAGTCAAGCAAAGCTATCATTGGTACAGATGAGATGCAGGAAAGTGATATAAAACTGTCTAAATAAGGCACATCACTTCCTCTGCTCTTTCTCTTTCCCCAGAGAGGCAACTCTGGCTGGCAGTGTGCTAAGTGTTCCAACATCTTGGCATGGTGGCAGTTATTTGTTTGGTGGTGAGTTTGCCTTTGAGCTTATTCAGGTTCAGGTATCTTGGCTGAGCCCTTTTTGGAGTTCAGGATGATTCCTTCCTCCTTACTCTCCAAACCCTTACCTTCCGAGAGCCTCTGGTCTTCCTCCTGGCACTAGCCAGGTGGGAGAAATCTTACACCCTTTCCTTCTTCCTTCTTCTTAATTTCTTTCCACTATATCAATTAAATAACCATAAATTTCTAGCTGACTTGTTTATATATGTTTTTATATTTGGGATATCCATGGTGATGAAATAATTAACATAGTTTAGGTCACAATGCTAAAATTATTCTTAACAGTGACCCTGGGCAAATGACTTAAGCTTTCTCATCACATTTTCTCATCTATAAAATGGGTAAAATAGCAATAACATTTTATTCCCCATCTAGGTTTACTTATCTCGATTTCTCTGTCCTGCAGTAGGATCATGCTTCTCCATGATTCATCCCTGGGATTTATACCTCATTATTACACTCTGGCCTTGTGGCCGTTCCCTCTCTTTGATTGGAAGGTTGAAAGCAGAGTTGCTTCTCAAATTTCCATTTAAGGAGACTTCCCAGGGCAACCCTCTCATTATTTCCCAAATATATATCTTTGTATTTTGTGATAATGCTTCCAACCATGTAGTTTCCTCAGTCACTTCCTTTTATCTTCCTTTTTTTGTATTCAAATTCCCCCATTAGATGTCAAACTCCTAGGGAATTTATAGTTTATTGTCATTGTCCTTTCTTTATATTCCTATAACTTTGTGTTTGGTGCATAGGAGGTTCTTAAGAAATATTTATTGATTAACCAAATAAATGTCTATTCCATTGTTCCATTATCATTGTCCATGAGGTTCAAGTGAAATTATAAAAGTAAAATAGTCTGGTAAATTTAAAGTAATTTATAAATACTAGTAATATGATGAGGATGATTTTGATTATTGTTTATTTTATTTACTTTGCTGTGTAATATGAAACTAAGTTTATTCAGGTGTGCTGTCCTAATATATCTAACCTATACAGCTGGACAGGAAAATCCAACAAAGTAACAGTTCTTATCAATGTAGGCATTTGTTCCAGGACTGCACATGGTAACTCAATCATAAATTGCTCTCTTTTTGGATTCTTTCTCATAATGTCCCCAAAATATTCTACTGTATGTCCATACAATGGGCTAGAGATCTTGCCATCAATATCTTGATATTAGAAAGATATCCATAGAACAGAAGCTAATGATCAATTATCACATCTGTTTTAAGGCAGTTACTATCAGTCTTCAGTTCACAAATATTTCATTTGTCCATCTGTTTTTCTTCCTGCATTCTCTTTTCCTAATGCTCATGCATAGTTGGTGAAATTGGTGGTAATGGTTATGGGTTATTTTTTGTTGTTTACACAAGACTAAGATGAGGATAAGGAATAGACTTATGATTTCACTGGCATAGAATACTCTCATATTAAAAATCCTGCTCTTAGTGTAAGTGTTCATCTACTCTGCAATGGAAAATATTAGAGATTTGCCCAGAGCAGTAAGGAGTGGAGACTTGTCCATGATCATACAAACACATTATTTTGTGATTATTGGTTATTAATATAAATAAAAGATGTGTATCACCTCTTAAGAAGACTTTATCCTATAACAATGACATTTTAATATTTCCTTTCTATATCCCAGGAATTAACCTGTCTTTTGGTATATTATTTTATCTATCTATCTATCTATCTATCTATTTTGAATTGAAAGTTTAGAATCAAAGTTTTAATATAAATTTGGACCTCTTATATTCATTTTATGTGACTATTTTAACTCAGGTTTTATTGCTACAACACAATTATTTCCACTTTGCTCTTCTCCACCGTATTTTTTTTACTTTTCCACATTCACTATTTCATCTTACAATATTAATGTTTCACACAATTCTTTTCTGCTTTTATTTTTTTTAACTTTGAATTCATTTTCTCCTTTTCCTCTGTTAAATTTCTACTAATTCTTTAAAATTTTGTGTTCCAGAGACTGTGCAAGGATTGTGTACTCCAAAGGCAATTCTAAAAATTGTTTCTGCCATCAAGGAATTTAAAGTCTATCCAAAAAACAAGAGGCTTTTCACAATTGATTGGTGGTTTGATGATGAATTCTCTGGCCAGGGTGAACCTACATGATCTTCCATTTATTATTCATTCTGTATGTTTCTTTTCTTAACAACACAATTCTTCTTTCTGATATTCTGAACATTTCTCTAATCCTTCAGAGATAAATGAAGAGGAAGGGGAATCACTCTTTGTCTCAAATAATGTTTTTTTGAAAAGCATTTCCCAAGCTGGCTAGCACATCATAGACACTTACTAAGAAATGTTTCTTCTTCCTCCTTAATATCTCATTCCTCTCCTTTACATATGCCATATTGCACTGTTTGAATAGATGACAATGAGCTGGAAAGTATTAGATAGGTATTCTGGGAAGGAAAGGCATATTTCTAAAGAGGAATTTAGTAAATGGAACTAGGCCATTGTATTGAGTGGAATCTTGGACCATGGGGACTACAATTCCCACAATTCCCTTTTCACTTTCCTGGATGTGCATCCTTAGGTTGTTTTTTGCCCATGCATGTACTTCTCTCTGACTTGTACCACCATGGAGAAAGGAAGCAGTTTTTTTTTTCCTTTCTCTGTTTTTTTTTAATTCCTCTTTGTTCTAAGTGGATTTTAATAAATAGTGTTAAATTAATACTTAATGTATTGAATATTAATTTTAATCTTTGCATTTTGATGACTTACAAAGGGATCAGAACTGAGAACATTTTAAGGACTCTTCTGCTGGGAATTTTCAAACCGTGGCTACAGCTGCTGACCTGTGGCTCATTCTACTAACTCTCCTTAGGCCTTCCAAGCCTCTGGCAGCTGTGAGAATTTTCTACCCCTGCCTGCTTATGGCTCTCCTACTGACCTAGTTGCTTAAATTTGGGGGACTTGGTGGAGAATCCACACATAGCCCATGGCCTAGAGAGCAGTCCAATCAGCCTGAATGGCCATTCCTGCCTGCAGCTTGGTCAAACCCCAGTTAAGTGACAGGCTCACTCCTCCCCCACTTCCTGGAACTACTACCTCAGCCATGGCACCCAGTGCTGCTACTGCCCCCTGCAGCTGCAGAAGCCTAGTCTCGTCTGGTTTGACCACTACTGCAGATGCCACACACCCAAGCTTTCTGCCCCTTCTGCCAATCTGTTCCTGCTCCAGCTGGTGAGAGTAAGCTTCCCTTTCCCCAGCCCAACACAGGTTACCTAGCTGCCTATTAGGCTCTACAAGGATTTTTACCTTGGAAGGTAGGATCCTGGCTCTCTTTCAACAACTCCAGCCCTGCTTTACCAAACCTGCCTTACTTCCATCTCTCTCAGTCTCCTGCCCAGTTGTGTAGTCATATCCTCCATTCTGGTTTCTGGAAGTCCCTAGCCACACTGTTTACACTTAAACACACCTCTTACCAGACCCCTAACACCTCCTAGTTGTAGTGCTGCCTCCTGGCCATTAGAGTTCAATATTGAGCACTATATTTTTTTTCCTTTTCCTGCTTAGCTGCACTGCATGTTTGCTGCCACCAGAGGGCAGCAAGAAATAAATACTTAAATATTTTCCCCTTTATTTTTTACAAATAAAATTCCAATAAATTCATAAAAATAAAAAATAATATGAGCTAAATACCCCTTACCTTACCCTACCCCACCACTTATAATAATAATTAATAAATAAATACATTTAAAATATGCATTATTTTTTATGAAAATGCTAAGCAGCATAAATGCTACCATGCATGAAAATCTGCTTTTTGCCCAATTAGAGGCACATAAGATTCCAAATTTCCTCCTTCTCCTTGTACCCCCTAGGAAATTTTGTTTTTCTGATCTTCAAAATTAAGGCAAAATATGCTACTATAGAAGAGATTAAAGCAGAAATGCAGGATGACAGGAAAATTCAATCAGAAAATTTCAAACACTACTTAGATAATCTAATGAAAAATACTGATACCATCCAAAACATGTCTGAATTTTGAGAGCCTGTTCTTGAATCACAAATAAAGGACAATCCTGTTTCTCCCAAAATGGAGACAAGACACTCCTCTCATATACATAAGGTACAGACCATTCTCTCTCTCATACTTTGCAACATCTCTCTCATGCCCTGCAACTCCTAGCTGATCTTATCTCCCCTGATCCTTCTTCTCATCCCCCATATTCTCTTATCCCTTCTTCCACCCCACTACTAGCCCCAACTACAAAGAAATCTCATTCTGCTACCATATCTGTTCCTACCATTGTTGCCTCGGCATCCCCAAAGTCGATTTCTAAGGAATCACAGACATCAGATGATTTCTATGAAGGCCTTTTCCCAATTAGGGAAGTGCCAAAAATAGGATCCAATGGGCATGCAGTGACCCTAAGGCACCATATACCTTTCATTCCTAAAAAAAATTAAAGAACTGAAATATAATAGACTTCATTTTAAATGTGAAATTCTGGTGTTGACCAAGAAAATGGTTGATATTTTTTATCAATATGATCCATCCTATAAAGATGTTGAGAATTTGATCAATGCTTTTCTAATGGAATGTGAGAAAAATAAGATCATCTTTCATGTTAACAGGGTTCAGGGGCTGAGTGCAGCACACTGGCCAGCTCAGTATCCTGCATGGGATTATTACCATCCCAAGGACCAGTTACAATTAAATCATTGTAGGGAGGCCATTATAACAGCTATGCAAGAATGCTCCAAGGATACAGAAGCATGGTCAAAATTTGAAAGGCTAAGATAATCAGATGATGAGACACCATTACAACTCATAGATAAGCTCATTGTGCTTGGGACTTGGTACCTAGGCCATGATATTTCTAAAGACAAAGATATTAAGCAAATAAAGATATTTTGTCAACAACACTTGTAGGGTGGTCTATGATTACTTTAAGATGCATTGCCCATGGTGGCCTAAGATGGACCTTGAAGAGTTGAAGAAAAATTCTGCTTATGTCTTTAAAGGCCAAAAGGAAAAACAGGAAGAGTCTAATAATGTCATAGAAACCTTGAAAAGAGAATTCAAATCTTTAAAGGATAGGCTTGATAAACAAGACAAAAAGCATGATGTTCAATCAATAGCACTAGCCAGGCTCCAAGAATGTATCAGTCCCCTACCTGCTGCTTTTATCAGAGGAAGGACAATGCAATATAATTACAGAATGTAAAACTTTGTTCCAGGCAGTAAGAAGCAATATCCACTGGAAAAATATATCAAAGAAATAATTATAATGGTAATTTCAGGAATCATAATTTTAAGACTGATAATGATAATTCTAGGGACATAAATCAGACACCTGACAACTCATACCAAATGACCCCACAGCAGTAAATCTTGAGTGAAGCTTGCCCCTGAACCACCCAAAGTCCTAGTGCCCCTCAGAGGGAAGTCCAAGTAACTACCAAAAGACTATGAAGGTCTAAGGGGTGGGTGGAGTTGGGGCACAGGAATCCGAGGATGCAACATTTGATCTTCCTGTCCCTTATGTCTTAGTGTCCATTGTCCCAATCCACTGCCCCCCCCCCCCCCGATCCTGATGAGATCCATGTAAATTAGAGGTTAGTAACAACTATTATGTTTGTCATTTTGACACTGGAGCTTCCTGATCTGTGTAGAAGAATTCATCTGATTCGGATTGAAGTTCCATTGTCTCAATTAATGTTGTGGGGGTATCGGGGATACCCCTAAAAGTTCCCAAGCTTTCCCCTAAAATAGTGTCTGTAGGAACCCTTAGTGTAGAAAACTCCTTCCTCTTAATGCCTGACTTCCCTATAAATTTGCTGGGGAAAGGCCTTTTATGGAAGCTTAGGGCCACAATAATTTGTTCTCCAGATGGGTCTATCACACTGGAATTGCCTGATAAATCCTTAACTTTACTCCTTGTACTTTTATCAAATGCTTATGAGATGAAGGAGACCCCTATTTTTGATATCACAACTGATATACCTGAGTCTCTCTGGGCCACTTCATCTTCTGATTTTTGGCCTACTTAAATCAGCTGTCTCTATCTCTGGGCCACTTCATCTTCTGATTTTTGGCCTACTTAAATCAGCTGTCTCTGTCTCCATTCCTCAATACCCTCTTTTGAAGGAGGCAATTCATCTGTAATAAATTCATTGATTGACCAAGGCATAATAATTCCCTGTAAATCTGAATACAATACACCCATCCTGCCTGTTAAAAAACCAATACTGGAGATGAATGGCAAGCATCTCTATAAATTTGTCCAGCATATAAGAGGTGTAAACTATCATGTTATAAAGAGACACTCTGTAGTTTCTAACATAAATACTCTTATTTCTTCTATTCCTATCAAATATACATACTTTACAGTAATAGACTTGTGCTCAGCCTACCCCCCCTATATCCATACATGAGAACTCTAGGCATATCTTTGCTTTCAACTGGAAGGGCTCCCAAGGGACCTGGGCTCATATGGCCCAAGGATTTGTGGACAGCCACACACTGTTCACACAAATCTTAACTTCTGATACAGATGCCATAACATTTAAATACAGTAGTTGAATTCAGTATATGGACAATTTGCTCTTGGCTTCACAAAACACTGAAGCATGCCATGAGAATATAAAGCACCTTATTTTACAGCACATAAGAGAGACAACAAGGTTTCCAAATACAAAGTTTAGTGGTGTCTTCCCAAGGTACAATATTTAGGCTTCATTTTAACGACTGGGTCCCATTTAATTTCTCCTAAGCATATTGAAAATATCTAAAAATTAAGAGTTCCTACCACTTAAAAGCATTTGAGGGATATTCTTGGAAAAACAGGATTTCATTAGCAGTAGATCCCTTGCTATGGGGAAATCACTAAGCCCCTTGTATCACTCAGAAAAAAAAAAACCCTCAATTCCTGAACCACTTAAATTGGAAACAGACCACCTGACTGCTCTTCCAAATTTAAAACAAACTATATTTTCTGCCCCTGCTCTAGGCATGCCAAATTATGATAAGCCATTTACCTTATATGTTTATGAGCAGAAAGAGGTAGCTTCAGGTGTTCTAACTTAACTTTGGGAAGCTGCTCAATGCCTGGTAGCCCAGCTTCAGCCCAGCTTGACCCAGTAGTTGCTGGAGCACCAATATGCCTTAGAGGAGTAACTGTCACAGCTTTATTGGTAACAAAATCTGTTGATCTGGTATTGGGATTCCCTCTGACCATAATATATCCAAACTAGGTTGAGGCTTTTTTGTTAAGACATAGGGCATAGGCATTTACTGACCAAAGGATTATTAGGTATAAGATAACCTTTTTGAATAATGAACATATCACACTAAAACCCTGTGGAGTTCTTAATCCTGCAACCTTGCTCCTTGATTTACCAATTCCTGAGAACCTTTACATAAGTGTACATCTTTACTGTTCACTGGTGGTAAACCTTTTAATGATTTACTGGATACCCCTTTGTATACTTCTGATTTAATATTATTTACAGATGGTTCTTCAGTTATGAGGGATATTGTGCACTATACAGAAGCTGTGGCAGTTGATGAATTTGATATTCTGTTCAGATTCCTTACCCTCAAATGTAAACTCACAGGGTGCAGAACTCATAGCTTTGAAACATACCTGTATCATTACAAAGGATGAAAGTGTCACAATATACACAGACTCCTGCTATGCCTTTGGCATATGCCCAATGATGGCATGGTTTGGCTTCAGATGGGATTCTTAACATCAGCTGGAAAATATATTGCCAATGCAAACCTTATTATTGAACTTCTTTCTGCCATCTAGTTCCCCAAGGCCATAACTGTTGTTCACTGCTCTTCACACACAAGTGGCACTGACCCTGTCTCTAGGGGAAATATCCAAGCAGATATCATAGAAAAACTAGAAGCTTTAGAAGGACCTGAATTAATTATGCCACTAACAATTACAGATAATTTGGATCTGTCCCTTTCTTATTATGACAAAGAAGTGCAAAAATGGAAGCAGAGATTCAAAGCAAAACAGATTAATGGAGTATGGGTATCATCAGTTGGCAAACCCTAGCTATCTAGAGCTTTCTATAACCAGATTTGTCATTCCACTCATAAAATAGCTATTTTGACACCCAAAGTATTGTGGACTCTGTTAAAAGAGTATGGATAGAACCTCGAAAAAAACTACAATTGCTTCTAAAGTATGGAAAGTTTGTCCTACCTGCCAGGCCTTTAATCAACATGCCTTTTGAGGGAAAAAAAAAAAAAACTTTGGTGGATGTCCTCTTGCTTACACACTGTTTGAGTACCTATATATTGACTTTATCTCTATGCCAAAAGCTGGACAGTATAAATTTTGTCTGGTCAAAGTTGATCAACTGAGCTGGTGGCCTGAAGCATTTCCTACTGCTCATGACACAGTGGCTTTTGTTGTTAAAATCCTTTTGAAATAAATTATTCCTCATTTTGGCCTGCCAATGTATTGATTTGGATAAAGGAACACATTTTACTGATTTCCCCTTATAAAAAATGTATTCATGTTTGGGGATAACTCCTAAATTCCTTATACCATATCATCCCCAGAACTCCAGCCAAGTTGAATGAATGAATAAAGAACTTAAGACCTTGATTGGCAAATTGTGCACAGAGACTCATTTAAAGTTGCCTTACATTCTACTTCTGGGCATATTTTATCTCAGAAGCAGATCCAGAGGTGATTTGCACCTTTTACTTTTTTAGTTGCTATTTGGACATCCACCAATTCAGGCACAGCCATTTACCTCTCCTATACTTCACTGTTAGGAGGGGATACAACTATTGCTACATATATCAAACAATTACAAACAAAATTGTGATAACTCCATGACTCTGGAGCTGCTGCTGTTGAGGCAGGCCCTATAGATTTCTCTCTTCATGATTTAAACCCAGGTGATAGTGTGTACATAAAGAATTTCAAATGTGCTGGTTTGACTGAACCTGCTTGTGATGGACCATTACAGGTCCTACTAACTACATCACCAGCCAGAACAATTGGAGAGAGGCAATATTGGATTCATTGTAGCCATGTAAAATGAGTACCTTCTATTGATGATGAATACTTGCTTGTACTGAAAGTATTTGACCATTGAATATGATAAGACTTCTTTATTTCTGGATTTTTACTATTTTGTTATACTTTATTTAGTTGATCATTGTATTTGCATGAATTGCCTTATAGGGCAACACATATATTACCTCCAAGAAGAAAATCTGTATTAGTTACCAATATTGACCTGATGTACCTTTGTAACGTTTTGTGCATTTACTATTTTTTTAATTTTCTTGAATGTATTATTGTTCTACCTATCTAATTTGCACTTACATGATTTTATTTACCTTATTTATACTCGCATTGTGGATCATAATAAATATAAGAGGAAATGAATATTATTTTTTGTAAACTATCCCCTAAACTTTCTGTAATTGTGAAATATACAGAATTTTAACACTTTGTTTCTTCCTACATGTATCATGCAGTATTTTATTTTTTTTCCCTTCTTTTCTCATTTTTTGCCTCAAAACACATGCCACTAGTATTGAAAAGGGTTTTTTTTAAACTATTTTTACTTTTTGCAATAGAATACCTAAGATGTCCATTTACCTAGCATATAAAAGCATGCCCATAAAAACTTCAGACTGTAGCAACTTGCCACTAGTTATTTAAATATTCTAAGACTTTTATTCAATGATTATGTCTAATCCAAAGACAAATGAACCACAAAGAAGCAGAGAACTGGACCTGTAAAGTAACAAATGACCCAAAAATACCAAAAGGAAACCAAGCCAATCCTATGAGGAATGATGACATTATGCACAAAAAGCACAATGGTTTGGCCATATGTGAGACTCAAGGTTGCTGCTATTTAATGTGTGTTAAATGTAGGACTTCCTTGTACCACACTCTATATCAAGCATATAACATCATTTCTCTGGCTCCATTATCCTGAAAAAGAAAAGAAAAGGATTGAATCAGGGAATTCTATTTCCCTTTTCTCTCAAGATCTAGTTTTTTTTTTCTATTTTTTTCTCATGATGTGACAACTTACTGTAGTCCTGGCTGCTAAATTCAGTTAGTGACTGACTATTGTTGAATGCTTATTGAACATGGATTACTTCAAGAACCTGTTGTGATTTGTGACATTTTTTTTCGTTTTTCCTTTTTTCCTAGAATTCTTTTCAAGTTTTTTTTTATATTTTATATCTGACATGAGATTATTTTAAAAATACCTTTGATTCTTTGATATCTTTGATACTTGATTCATATGCCTTATGATTTGACCATGTGTTCCAGTGTAATTTCTAAATTTATTCCTGTATCCTCCTGAGGGGTATATTATTATTTTCCTGAGAGGGGGGACTATGTTTTCATTGTTAACTTTGACTTTCACTTGAGTCTAATTTAGAACAAGAGATTACCTCCCAGAGTCTAGAAGGTGCTGTGAAGATGCCTGCAGAGACCACATACTGCACCAGAAGATCCAGAGTGAAATTTTAGATATGGTGAATTTGAACTTTGTGGAGGTTGAAATGCTTTTGTTTTGAATGTACACTCATATGCCAAAGGGGACTGCCCCCTAATTGGCTTTTAGTCAATGCACCTATTTTTGGTTTTGTTCCTTTTCCTTTTTATTTTCCTCTTATCCCCAAATTATTGTAATTTCACTTTAAAAACTGTAATATTTGTATATACTTCTACTTCAAATTCAAGTGATAAGTTATATTTTTTCATGATCCAGTGGGGAAACTGGTCTCCCAAAGGATCATAGGGGAATGTATTGAGTGGAATCTTGAACTTTGGGGGCTACAATCCTCACAATTCCCTTTTCCATTTCCTGGATGTGCATAATTATGTTGTTTCCATCCTCTAATGCTCTCCCTCTCTCTGGCTTTTACCAGCATGGAAGAAGGGAGCTATTTTTTTTTCTTTCTCTGTTGTTTTAATTCCTCTTTGATATAAGTGGATTTTAATAAATAGTGTTAAATTAATACTTGGAGTATTGAATATTAATTTTAATCTTTACACCATGTTTATATTTAATTTAGAGAAATAATGATAGCCCATTGTAATCCAGGGTTGCAAGGAGGCAGGAATATCAAGGAATAATTTCTTTCTCACTTCCTCTGTCATGGCCTAGAAACAATATTTAAATCTATGTCTTGAATCCAAATATGTACGCCATTTGGAACTCAGTTTAAGATGGATTAAAATATTTTGGTCAGAGGGCAATTTTAGTAAAAGTGCATTTTTATTAACTTTAATATTGAATTTGAAAACTAATGGCAAGATATATCTTTGTGGAGAATATTAAGATCTCAGGGCAAAGCTAATTTTAATCTCCTAGTCCTTCTATTGGCATCTCGGCCCTCCAATCCCATCCTGTCATAGCTGATCACTAATGATCTACTTAAAATAACAAAATTTACAGTTGGAAAGAAATGGAAAGATCAACTAGTTTAAGCACTTCAATATCCACTAGAGCAAAATAAGGAACTTAGACATGATGTGATATAGCAAGTGAGTTGAACTTACTAATTGTCTTGTGTTCTTACCAACTATCCTTTGACTTTATTACAGTATAATCATAATGACTTGAAGATGTTTCCAATGATAGAATTTCCCTATCAACAAATTCAAGTGATTTCCTTTCATACTGTAGTATTCAGAGAGCTGATGTCATCATTAATAGAGGGTCTTAGAAGAAAAGGAAAAGTCACAGGAGCATTCTTGTTATCTTAGATCCAGGAATGGTCTTAGAGGACATTAATCAATAGCTTACTGAACAAGGAGCCCTTGATAACATATAAGGTAAGTGGACATCTTGTCTTTTGTTGATGAAATCTGTAGGCAGATTGTAAAAAATAGACTCGAATACAGGACTACAATCCCCACGAGCCTTTGCTCCACTTCCGCAGAATGGCTTGTAATCTCACCTGGGCCGAGATCGAGAAGGAATTTAAACTGATTCAAAGGCTTTTGAGAGGCTCTCTCTTGGCTCTTTTTGGACTTCTGTTTTGGAGCAGGCGCGTCTCTTGCATGATGTGAGGTTATTTTGTCTAGGCCTCTGGCCTAGGCACATGTTTCTTATTTGTACATTCTTTAATCTTTAACCTTTAATAAACCTCTAAAAAATTATAATACTCCTTGCAGAGAGAAACTAATTTCTTCCTGCCTCAGATGCCTCAGTCTCCCTGTCTCCCCTAAATTTTAATCTTTACAAGATGGAACAGACTGTTTCCTGTGACAATCAGTTTCACTTTACTAATGGTATGTACAAGCAGCTATGTGGCACAGTGGATAGAATGCTGGGCCTGGAGTCAGAAAGACCATTTTTCCTTAGTTCAAATTGGGCTTCAGGAACTTACTAGCTCTGTCACTTTGGGTAAGTCATTTAATCCTGTTTTGCTTCCTATTCCTCTTCTGTAAAGTGAGCTAGAGAAGGAAATGGTGAACCACTTCAGTATCTTTGTGAAGAAGACCCCTAATGGGTGACAGAGAATTGGATATGAGTGAAAAACAACTTAACACAAATGGTTAGGACATTTTTACTTCCACTCAGTGGGCTAAAAATTGCCTTTCTACAATTTTAACTAAGTTTTCTCCATTGGGTCCTAGGACACATCATGACTTCAACTGGGAAAGTCCAACTAAATCTGAATATCCTCCTCCCAAAGCCTGGGTCCTCAGAGTAGAAATTTATCCCACCATTCTCCATGTTATCTCTTCCTGCAACTGTTACATCTGTAGATTAATATTCAATCCATTCAAATCACCTTAATAATCCGAAGACTGCTGTGGATTTCAGGCTCAATATGTTCCCATAAAAAAGCAGTGTGGTTTCCAAAGTGACTGCTATCTTTCATCAGATAATAATGATTTGCTTTGAATGCTTAAAAGATTAAGAGAGATGTTAATAAGTATGGGTTCTACACTGTAGGGAAACTCAAGTGATTTAGAAAGAGTAATGTTTACACATATAATTGATCTCAATCCCTAATAGATTCTTAAATGCCATTGGAACTGTTTAGAAGCAATTTACAAAATTGGTGGGGAGGAGGGAGGAGAAATAATCAGATTCAACTCAGCTATTAACTGAGTCCAATAGGATTGTAGCCACTTCTCCTATACTTATTCAATTAGATCAACTTCAGAGATTAAAATTGCACAGGAAAAACAAGATGTATGCCTTTCACCTATTTAAGTATTTGGTTTTATTAGTATATTTTCTTTCTTAAAGAATGATAAATAGTGACAAAAGAATGATAAAAAAGAATGATAAATAAAGAATGATAAAAAACCAAAAGGTTCATATTAATAAGTGGAATAATTATGGAATAGGATAGAAACTAAACTCTTTTTTGTTCTGTAGGAGATGTTGAAATTTTTACTGTATAGTTTTCACTGAATAATTAAGTCACATCAAATGAATGAATAGACAGAAAAGTGGCTAGGCCAGGCAAATGGCCAGATTATAGATAAACAATGGGGAGTATATTGGATCCACTGGTACTTACATTAAGTCAAAAGATTTTTTAAAAATTCTCCCTCATTTTTGAGGGGAAGCCCTGTGGAGCATTAGTGTCAAACTCAAATAGAAAAAGGGACCAGTAAACTGTACATATGAATCCCTGAAGACTCCATATTGACTTAGTTTTAAAATACAGCTTATCTATGTTTTGTTGTGGGGCAGGGAAATGGCACAGTGGATATTGTGCTGAGCCGAAAGTCAGGAGGATTCATCTTTGCGAGTTCAAATTTGGCCTCAAACAATGGTTGTGTGACTCTTTGAAAGTCACTCAAACCTATTTGCCTCAGTTTCCTTATCTGTAAATAAACTGGAGAAGGAAATGGCAAATCACTCCAGTATCTTTTCCAAGAAAGAGTCAACAGAACTGAAAATGATTAAGCAACATATTTTTTGTATTTTTCTTGTACTTTATTATATATTTTCATATTACACAAAATATATATCTTTTGTCTTAGTAAAAATAACAAGGAGTAGGTAATTGACATTAAGTGGCTTGCCCAGGTTCACAGAGCTCAAAAGTATCCCTGGACAGATTTGAACTTGGATCCATCAGACTCTAGACTTGATCCTCTTTTTACTGTTCTATCTAGCTGCTCCCACTGCCTCTACATATTACAATTTAAACTTGTTTAGTTCACATTGGATAGGGCTATTAGATATGTACATCTTGAAGGCAGGGTATTTGATAGCTCTCCTGAGATTTTCTTTACTTAAAAAGACTAAGAGTTGCAGGAATGGAAGAATAGATTGTGATCTGAACAATCGGAAAACCCAGATGTATTGAAAAACAAAAATTAGCCTTTTGTGAATAGGATTATTTTATTAATACTCTTATTTTTGTATCATCAACAGCAAGCTTAAGAACCAGCATAAAAAAGGTGCTTACTAGATGATTTTGACTTCTGGGAAAAATGTTACACTTATTTATTTAATTCAACTTGACACCTCTTAGAACTTCATTCATGCAAGAATTATTAGTACTATTTAAATGTTGAGGAAAGAGATCTGATTTTTTTTGAGCAGCTCACCAAAATTGAAAAGTGACCTTTTCACAAAATGGAATTTTATTACCTTCTCTATAGACTATTTTTACTTTTCAGAGTTTTCCAGATGCAAGTTCCTTGAGGGCAGAGACTTTCATTTTTGTTTTTATCCTGAGTGCTTCAAAAAGTCTGACAATGAAATCACTTTAAAAGACTGATATATATTAATTTAAGGTCGCCAAGGAATTCAGCTATGTAATTCCTAAATGAAAACTCAAGTCAGCCGTCAGCCTTTTATAGAGTTTAATTACAAACAGGAGGAAGAAAGGAATTAGAGATAGAGATAGAGAGAGAGAGAGAAAGGGGAGAGAAGGGAATAGGGCTTAAATACCCCCTCTGTTTAGGCTGGGCCAAAAGGCCCAAGCCCTTAGATAGCTGGGGTAAAGAAAGGAGATCAGTCCCTATTACTCAGGTGACCAAAATGGAGAAACAGTCTCCGGGGGCCCCCACCTTCAGCTTCCTTCAGAGCAAGCTTCTCAGAGCCAAAACTCTCCAACCACCCTTCAGTCCTCAGACCCCTCTCTCTTTAAGGAAACCATCCAAGTTCCCTCCCCTCAGTTCTCACATCTACCAATCACTGTCCATCAATTTCCCTGTGCCAATGGTGGCTCTAGCTTAACCCAAGACCGCCCAGAGGTCTGTGGCTTTGCACATGTCTGTTGGAGGTCATATTCTCAAATAATTAAATCTTGATCTTTTGCTACAGCCCTTTCTAAATCCTGTTACCCTGAGTAGGGTAGATATTGGAATAATTAAATTTTGATCTATGCTGCAGCCCTTCCTAAATCCTGTTAGGACCGAGTAGGGTGGAGATTGCAATTTCCAAGACTTGGTTCTGTCATTCCAAGTATCTCCATTGTATCAATTCTAAAATTAATCATGACTCAAAGAAATTCCTGTTCTATGCTTAAGCATAGGTCAAAGCCCTTTCCATTGTTCAGCAAAAGGTTTCTGTCCTAAAGTAATCTTTTTTTTTTAAAATATATTTTACTTGATCATTTCCAAGCATTATTCGTTAAAGACATAGATCATTTTCTTTTCCTCCCCCCCCCACCCCCCATAGCCGACGCGTAAGTCCACTGGGCATTAGATGTTTTCTTGATTTGAACCCATTGCTTTGTTGATAGTATTTGCATTAGAGTGTTCATTTAGAGTCTATCCTCTGTCATGTCCCCTCAACCTCTGTATTCAGGCAGTTGCTTTTTCTCGGTGTTTCCACTCCCATAGTTTATCCTTTGCTTATGAATGGTGTTTTTTTCTCCTGGGTCCCTGCAAGTTGTTCAGGGACATTACACCACCACCAATGGAGAAGTCCATTACGTTCGATGATACCACAGTGTGTTTGTCTCTGTGTACAATGTTCTCCTGGTTCTGCTCCTCTCGCTCTGCATCACTTCCTGGAGGTTGTTCCAGTCTCCATGGAACTTCTCCACTTTATTATTCCGTTTAGCACAATAGTACTCCATCACCAACATATACCACAATTTGTTCAGCCATTCCCCAATTGATGGGCATCCCCTCGTTTTCCAGTTTTGGGCCACCACAAAGAGCGCGGCTATGAATATTTTTGTACAAGTCTTTGTGTCCATTATCTCTTTGGGGTACAGACCCAGCAGTGCTATGGCTGGGTCAAAGGGTAGATATTCTTTTAGCACCCTTTGGGCATAGTTCCAAATTGCCCTCCAGAATGGTTGGATCAGTTCACAGCTCCACCAGCAATGAATTAATGTCCCTATTTTGCCACATCCCCTCCAGCATTCATTACTTTCCTTTGCTGTTATGTTAGCCAATCTGCTAGGTGTGAGGTGATACCTCAGAGTTGTTTTGATTTGCATCTCTCTGATTATAAGAGATGTAGAACACTTCTTCATGTGCTTGTTAATAGTTTTGATTTCTTTATCTGAGAACTGCCTATCCATTTCCCTTGCCCATTTATCAATTGGAGAATGGCTTGATTTTTTGTACAATTGATTTAGCTCTTTATAAATATGAGTAATTAAACCTTTGTCAGAGGTTTCTATGAAGATTTTTTCCCAATTTGTTGTTTCCCTTCTGATTTTAGTTATATTGGTTTTGTTTGTACAGAAGCTTTTTAGTTTGATGTAGTCAAAATTATTTATTTTACATTTTGTGATTCTTTCTATATCTTGCTTGGTTTTAAAGCCTTTCCCCTCCCAAAGGTCTGACATGTATACTATTCTGTGTTTACCCAATTTACTTATGGTTTCCTTCTTTATGTTTAAGTCACTCACCCATTTTGAATTTATCTTGGTGTAGGGTGTGAGGTGTTGATCTATTCCTAGTCTCTCCCACACTGTCTTCCAATTTTCCCAGCAGTTTTTATCGAATAGTGGATTTTTGTCCCAAAAGCTGGGATCTTTGGGTTTATCGTATACTGTCTTGCTGAGGTCGCTTTCCCCCAGTCTATTCCACTGATCTTCCTTTCTGTTTCTTAGCCAGTACCAAATTGTTTTGATGACTGCTGCTTTGTAATATAGTTTTAGGTCAGGGACTGCAAGGCCCCCATCATATATGTTTTTTTCATGATTTCCCTGGATATCCTTGATCTTTTGTTCTTCCAAATGAACTTTGTTATGGTTTTTTCTAAATCAGTGAAGAAGTATTTTGGTAGTTCAATGGGTATGGCACTAAATAGATAAATAAGTTTGGGTAGGATGGTCATTTTTATTATATTGGCTCGTCCTATCCATGAGCAGTTAATGTTTTTCCATTTGTTCAAGTCTAGTTTTAGTTGTGTGGCGAGTGTTTTGTAGTTGTGTTCATATAGTTCCTGTGTTTGTCTTGGGAGGTAGATTCCTAGGTATTTTATTTTGTCTAAGGTGATTTTGAATGGGATTTCTCTTTCTAGTTCTTGCTGCTGAGCTGTGTTGGAGATATATAGAAAAGCTGATGATTTATGTGGGTTTATTTTGTATCCTGCAACTTTGCTAAAGTTGTTGATTATTTCAATTAGCTTTTTGGTTGAATCTCTAGGATTCTTTAAGTAGACCATCATGTCATCCGCAAAGAGGGATAACTTGGTCTCCTCCTTGCCTATTTTGATGCCTTCAATTCCTTTATCTTCTCTAATTGCTACTGCTAGTGTTTCTAGTACAATGTCAAATAGTAGAGGTGATAATGGGCATCCTTGTTTCACTCCTGATCTTATTGGGAATGCATCTAGTTTATCCCCATTGCAGATGATATTAGCTGTTGGTTTTAGATAAATACTGTTTATTATTTTTAGGAATGACCCTTCTATTCCTATGCTTTCTAGTGTTTTTAATAGGAATGGGTGTTGTATTTTATCAAAGGCTTTTTCTGCATCTATTGAAATAATCATGTGATTCTTGCTAGTTTGCTTGTTGATGTGGTCAATTATGTGGATGGTTTTCCTAATGTTGAACCAGCCCTGCATCCCTGGTATGAATCCTACTTGATCATGGTGAATGATCCTTCTGATCACTTGCTGGAGTCTTTTTGCTAGTATCCTATTTAAGATTTTTGCATCTATATTCATTAGGGAGATTGGCCTATAGTTTTCTTTCTCTGTTTTTGACCTGCCTGGTTTTGGAATCAGTACCATGTTTGTGTCATAAAAGGAGTTTGGTAGAACTCCCTCTTTGCTTATTATGTCAAATAGTTTGTATAGTATTGGGATTAACTGTTCTCTGAATGTTTGATAGAATTCAGAGGTGAATCCATCAGGCCCTGGGGATTTTTTCTTAGGAAGTTCTTTGATGGCTTGTTGGATTTCAATTTCTGATATGGGATTATTTAGGAATTCTATTTCCTCTTCTGTTAGTCTAGGCAGTTTGTATTTTTGTATATATTCATCCATTTCTCCTAAATTGGTGTATTTATTGCCATATAATTGGGCAAAGTAATTTCTAATGATTGCCTTAATTTCCTCCTCATTGGAGGTGCTGTCCCCCTTTTCATCTTTAATGCTGTGAATTTGCTTTTCTTCCTTCCTTTTTTTAACTAGATTGACCAGTACCTTGTCTATTTTGTTTGTTTTTTCAAAGTACCAGCTTCTTGTCTCATTTATTAAATCAATAGTTCTATCACTTTCAATTTTATTAATTTCTCCCTTAATTTTTAGGATTTCTAATTTGGTTTTCTGCTGGGGGTTTTTAATTTGATCGCTTTCCAGTTTTTTCATTTGCATTTCCAATTGATTGATCTCTGCTCTCCCTTGTTTGTTAATATAAGCATTCAGGGATATGAATTTACCTCTGATTACCGCTTTGGCTGCATCCCAAAAGGTTTGAAAGGATGTTTCGCCATTGTCATTTTCCTCGATGAAATTATTAATTGTTTCTATGATTTCTTCTTTAACTAAACGGTTTTGGAGTATCATATTGTTTAATTTCCAATTGGTTTTAGATTTGGTTTTCCATGTACCATTACTAATCATTATTTTTATTGCCTTGTGATCTGAGAAGGCTGCATTCATTATTTCTGCTTTTCTGCATTTGTGTGCTATGTTTCTGTGACCTAATGTATGGTCAATTTTTGTGAATGTGCCATGTGGTGCTGAGAAGAAGGTGTATTCCTTTTTATCCCTATTTATTTTTCTCCATATGTCTATTAATTCTAATTTTTCTAAGATTTCATTCACTTCTTTTACCTCTTTCTTATTTATTTTTTGATTTGATTTATCTAAATTTGATAATGGTTGGTTTAAGTCTCCCACTAGTATGGTTTTATTGTCTATTTCTTCCTTCAATTCTCCTAGTTTCTCCATTAGAAATTTGGGTGCTATATTATTTGGTGCATACATATTGATTAATGATATTTCCTCATTGTCTATAGTCCCTTTTAACAAAATATAATTACCTTCCCTATCCCTTTTGATCAGGTCTATTTTTGCATTGGCTTTATCAGATATCATGATTACCACTCCTGCCTTCTTTCTATCAGTTGAAGCCCAGAAGGTCTTACTCCATCCTTTAATTCTGACCTTGTGGGTGTCAACCCGCCTCATGTGTGTTTCTTGAAGACAACATATGGTAGGGTTTTGGATTCTAATCCATTCTGCTATTCGTCTACGTTTTATGGGTGAGTTCATCCCATTCACGTTCAAAGTTATGATTGTCATTTGTGGACTCCCTGGCATTTTGATTGCCTTCCCTAATTCTAACCTTTTCTTCTTTGGCTCTACCTTTTAGTCCAGTGATTTACTTTGAAACAGTCCCCCTTGTCCCCTCCCTTGATGTTTCCCTTTTTAGTCCCTCCCTTTTTGTTCCCTCCCCCTCCCCCCTCTCTTTCCCTCCCTTTTTGTTCTCCCTCTCCCCCTCCCCCCCTTGGTTTTCCCTTCTCCTTACCCTTGTTGGGTAAGATAGAATTCAAGATCCCAATGGATCTGGATGTTTTTCCCTCTCAGAGCTGATTTCCCTGAGATTGAGGTTTAAGTAACCCCCCCCCCTCTCTTCCTCTCCTTCTTATAGGAGTTTTCTTCCCCTCCCCTTCCCATGTGAATCTTTGTGTGAGAATGATTATTCTATTTGGTCTTTCTTTACCCCCTATTTATACATTACATTTTCCCCACATGTTAGTATACATAGGTTGATATAAATGTAGTCCTTATAGAAGAGAGTTTGAGTAATAGAAGAAGATAACATTTTCCCCTTTCCTTAATATTTACCTTTTCAGGTATTCCTTGCTCTTTGATTTTCGGTATCAAACTTTCCACAGAGCTCTGGTCTTTTCTTTGCAAAAAGTTGGAAGTCTTCTATTTTGTTGAATGCCCATACTTTCCCTTGGAAGTATATAGTCAGTTTTGCTGGGTAGCTGATTCTTGGTTGGAGACCCAGCTCTCTTGCCTTTCTGAAGATCATGTTCCATGCCTTACGATCATTCAGAGTAGAACTTGCAAGGTCTTGGGTGACCCTGATTGGCATTCCTTTATATATAAATTGTTTTTTTCTGGCTTCCTGTAGGATTTTTTCTTTTGTTTGATAGCTTTGGAATTTGGCAATTACATTCCTGGGAGTTGTCTTTTGGGGGTTTAGTGTAGAAGGTGTTCTGTGAGCTCTGTCAGTGGCTGTATTGCCCCCTTGTTCTAGAATCTCTGGGCAATTTTCTTTGATTATATCTTGTATCACCATGTCCAGTTTGGTGTTTATTTCTGGCTTTTCTGGGAGTCCAATTATTCTTAAATTATCCCTTCTCCCCCTATTTTCCAGATCTATCACCTTGTCGGTGAGATATTTTATGTTCTCTTCTAATTTCTTGGTATTTTGGCTTTGCTTTATTGATTCTTGCTCTTTTACACGATCGTTGTCTTCCAGCTGCCTGATTCTGGCCTTTAAAGCCTGGTTTTCTTTTACAGTTTGGTCAAACTGGTTTTGTAGATGCGTGAATTTCTTTTGCATTATTTCCAACTTTTCCTCCCAGAAGGCTTCCATCTTTTTGGTCATTTCTGATTCAAATTCTTCATAGGTTTGTGGAGAATTTCCATTTCCTTTGGAAGGTTTTGGAGCATTTTCTTTTATATTATCTTCTGTCTGCTCTGTATTTTGTATTTTGGCTCCATAGAATGTGTCCAAAGTCGCCCCTTTCTTCTTATTTTTCTTGGTATTTTGGGGCTTCTGTGGTTCTGTAGAGTTTGCCATTTCTGAATGTGGAGGATTAGCTTTTCTTATCTCTGGTGATCCGAGGCTTTAGTCCTGGGCAGATGTTGGTTCTATGAGCTTTCCCTGGGTTAAACTGAATATGCCTCACTGGAACTGGAATGGAAGGGTCAGACCACGAGGCCACACTCTCCCCCTAGCTCGCTTTCAGGAAGTTGCCTTCAGAATCGCTGGCCGTGAGGCTGTTTCGTAGGCCTGCGGGGGGATGGGCTGCAGCTTTCCCAAGCTCTAGGGCAAGGACTTTCACTGCGACTTGGATAGCAGGATCCAGCCCGTGAGGCTGTCTTGCCCGCCCTGAGGGTTGCTGTTGTTTCGACCAGCTCTCTGCAGCGGAAGCCCCAGGCAGTAACTTTCACCTGGACTGTAGAAGGCCCTGAGGGTTCTGCTCTCTGAGCCGGCCGGGCTGCGGCTTCCGGGAGCCTTGGACTCTGCGCTCCTACCCCTGAGGTCCGAGTGATCTCGGGTTCTGGCTTTTAAGGGGAGCCGTACCTTTTGAACCGGGTCCAGGTCCAGGAGGAGGGTTCCCAGGGTCTGTGCTGTTGATCGTTTTGAATTTCGGCGCCTTAGGAGCTTATCGTTTGAGATCGGTCGGGAAGGGTTTTCAGGAGATCTGAGCTTTAGCTTTCTCTAAGCCGCCATCTTAACCGGAAGTCCCTAAAGTAATCTTAAGAAGGGAGGAGGAGGAACCTCCCATGCCAAGGGTTTTCACATTCCAATAGACTATCAGTAAGAAATTTTCCAAGTATGACATTTCCCAATGGTGAAATTTCCAACATTTATAAGTCTAAGATATTTTAAGGTTTACAAAAGTATCAGGCTAATGATTAGCTGTGATAGACTTAATGACTCTTCCCAATGCAATAAACAAGGACAATTCTGAAAGACTTATGACAAAAATGCTATCAATCTCCAGAGAAAGAACTGATGGAGTGTGAATGCCACTCAAAGCATAAAATTTTTCATTTATTTATTTGGGTTTTTATTTGGGGGTTTTGGTTTTACATGATTATTTATTTACAAAAATGAAAAAAATATGGAATTTTTTTCATTGAAAATATATTTTTAACCAAGACCAAATTGCTTGTCAGCTCTGGAAGGACTGAGGGAAAGGAGCAAGGGAGACAAGTTGGATCATATCATAAAACTTTGGAAAATTTATGTCAAAATTTATGACATGTAATTGGTAAAAAAAATTTAAAACTACCTGGACTATAATAGGCTTTTAATAAATGTGTGTGCTTTATTGAATGGAATAGTGCTCATTTAACTTCTGATTAAAAGGGGCACTGACTCCAAAGGGACAATTTGAGCTTGGCAAGGATTTCTTAACGATCTCCCAAATCTGGACATTCATTTTCTTAGTTAGCTGGACTTATGGACATGAAGTTATTTCCCCAAAGTGACCCAACAGTTAAGGATCAGAAGCAAGGCTTGAACACATGTCTTCTTTATGCTAAACTCAGTACTGTATCTGTTCCAACATTCTCCCTTTGGACCACATTTGTCTCTTGAAGTAAGCACATGTGAACTATTATAAACAAGTTGTTTTGATATTATAGACTAGTTTCCATGAGAGCCCCACTTGGAATTATTATCTAAGAGTAAAGAAAATGGATAGCAATGTGTTAGACTGGATATAAACTTTAGTCTAAAATATATAGTTTTCAAAATTTCATATTAGAAATATTAGCCTTTCTGCAGTATAAATTAATAAGTACAGTAGGCAGAGTCGTTCAGAAAACTCATTTTTCATCTCTAGGTTATGAACTTGCATCTATCCCAAATGGCTAGCATTGAAAATAGCAACATCCAAGGCTAAAAACTGAACTATGCAAGTGGAGCAGTGTCCTCATCTCCAAAAGCAACTCCCTGCTAGATTTTCTAGCCACTGCTTAGGAATGGAAATCAAGATGTTTAATGAATGAGAAATGCCCTTCTAACTGGAGAACCCTACATGTTAATAGGACCCCTGGAGATGATGGAACAAGGCAGAAAACCTTGGCAAGACACAAGAGCATTCTTGGTTAGCTAGTTTGGCCTTTTAGGCCTTCATCCATGCAAAAAAGATTCATTCTTTTTGTACCTACAATTGTTAATGCTCATATTTGAAATTTTATGTTGAATTATTCAGTTCAATAGAAATATTTTGCATATGTCTATAAGGGATTGTGCAAGCTTGTTACATTTTCCCCCAACTACAAATGGGAAAATGAATCTTAAAATAAAACACCTAAAATCCAAAATTAAAATTTATATATGCTAAAGATACTTATTTATAAATCCTGGATATTACTCCCTCCAGGATTCATGAAACTAGAAGCCCAGGTTATCATGAACACCAATGTTACTATTTAAGGAGTTTTCTATCCAAGTTTCTTACATCTTCTGTGCAATTAATTAGATTAGATCCTTATCCAAAACAAACAAACCAAGGTTTTTATTTTAATTATATAAACCAAGAAGGGAAGTAACTTGATAAGTTGGGAAATTGAGCTGAATATAGATGGTAAAATAGGATGGGTGTATTTATGAAGCTTCTCATGTGTTCAAGTTTTTGCAAAATTTGTCCAAGAATTCAATGTTAAAAAGACAAGATGTAGGGATTGTGACTGGATGAGAATATATATAATGGGAGTGGAGTGGAATTTAGTTATATTATACTGCAATATAAATATGTATAAATAGTGTGATATGAAAATCAAAGAAAGTAATATGAACCTCAATTTCAGTATTGGAACCATAGCCTCTGTGAATAAATAAGAGTCCTGCTCTATTTTTCTCTCATCAGATCATATCTTTTTAGTATGGTGCTCATTTCTGCATACTTTATATTAAGGAATACTTCTATAAATTGGAGAATATTTGAAGGAGGGTAATAATTAAAATTATTTTAAAGTAAAATGGACTTCAACAGATTTATAGTTCCTCCCTTACTGGAAGTCTTTAAGTTAAGGTATCATGCTGTAAGGATTCAAATATTTAAAAGACTAGTTTGGGGTTAAAAATCAATTTATTGATTAGTCCAGCATTTAGCCAATAAATTCATGGTCTATGTTACTCTCAAAAATAAAAGACAAGGAAATTCCTCCATGCAGGTTTATGTATATAAAATTCCATGTCTCCCTTTGACATCCCAAATCATCTCTGATTGATAAATAGTTAATGAGAACATGTACTTAGGTTCCTCAACTCCTCCTTCTTTACTTCATCACAGGAGATGTGGTTCTTTGCCTAAATAAGGAAAACAAAAACCATCACACCCTTGCCAGAACCACAGGTATGGCCAGCTTATTTTCAAATGGCTCACAATTCACCAAGGCTAATCAACTCTGCATTTACTTTCTTCTATGCCTTATTAGAAGATAAAAGATCCCAACCCAGTATGATAGCCTTGGGAGTTGGGATCAATCTTACCTTGGAAGAAGATTTTTCAGCCTGATCTTGAGAAGCTAAGGGGAAAATGCTTTTACATAGAAATACTAATAAAAATGCAATTCAATATTAATTTCCCTCAATACTTACTTTAGGGAGAGGTGTATGATATGATCAATGTTCAGATAGAAGATAAACTAAATAATTTAGTTGCTTCTGACTTAGAGGTTAGGTGAATCTTAGAAAACCGACATCATTTTGATTATATTTTCATAGAGCTTTATAAGATTAAAGTATATATATATATATATATATATATATATATATATATATATATATATATATATATATATATATATAAATTGTAGAGAAAGATAATCCTCAACCTTACTACATATACGTATCCTTATCATCCTTATCACAACTGGCCTATTTGCCATTATATGACAGAATTGGCAAAATTAAAAAAAAATGGAGGTACAAAAGCTCACTGAAGAAAATAATTCATTAAAAATTAGAATTGGGCAAGGAGAAGCTAATATCTCTGTCCATTATCAAGAAATAATAAAACAAAATAAAAATGAATAGTAGGAGGAAATGTAAATTATCTTTTTTTGAAAAAAAAGATGGATAATAAATTGAGGGGAAGTCATTTAAGAATAATTTGACAAGCTGAAAGTCATGATTTAAAAAATGAGCCTAGACATCATATTTCAGTATAATATCAAGGAAAATATATAGAATATATAGAAAATAGAATAGAAGGGTAAAATAGAAATAGAAAGAATTCTTCTTTTTCTTCCTGAAAAACCACAAAGTGAAAACTGTCCAGAATATTAAAGCTAAATTCCCAAGCTCCCAGATAAATGGAAAAAAAAAATTCCAGCAGCCATAAAGAAAGAATTTAATTATTTTGGGTCATAGGATAACACAGGATCTAGCAGTTTGTAGATTAAAGGATACAAGGGCTTAGAATACACTTTTCTGGAGGGCAAAGTAGCTAGGATTGCATATAAGAGTAATACAGAAAATAAAGTTAAGCATAATGCTTCTGGAGAAAATATATATTTAATGAAAGAGAGGACGTGCCAGTATTACTGATGAAAAGATCAGTATGTAACTTTAAATAAAATGACTTTCTAACATAAGACTCAAGGGAAAAATAAAAAGGTAAACATGAAAGATAAATCATAAGGGATATAGAAATGTAAAATTGTGATCTATGTGAGAAAAAGAATACTTTTAACTTCTAAGAACTTTATCATTATTAAGGCAGAAAGTTTTATATTTAGACAGAGCACATGGGTGTGAGATGGCTATGATGAAATTATGTCCAAAACTAAAATCAAGGAGTGAGAAAAATGATTCACTGGGAGAAGGAGGGAAATAAAGGTAGAATGGGGAAAATATCTTACCTAAAAGAAACATTAAAGAAAGAACTTTTGTGGTGGAGGAGAAGGGGACAGGGATGGTGATAGACAACACTTGAATCTTAATCTCATTGAAAATGGTTCAATGAGGTAATAACATACTCACTCAGTTGGGTATAGAAGTCTATCTCACCCAAAAGAGAAGGCAGGAAAGGGATAAGAAAAAGTAGCAGGAATCATAGATGGGAGATTGGATTAATAAAAAAAAGGATTTTGAGAAAGGATATGGTAAAAAGAGAGAAATCAAACAAAATGTGGAAAGTATGGCAACGAGGGAAAGACACAGTTAACAATCATAACTGTAAATGTTGAATAGATGTACTAACCCAAATAATGGGAATAGATATTAGAATGGATAAAAACCTTATTCCTATAATATGTTATTCAAATGAAACATATACAACAGAGAGATACCTAAAGAGTAAAGATAATGAATTAGAGCAGAAACTAATATTCTTTAGCTGAAATAAATTTTAAAAATCAGGAGTAGAAATCAGGTTGTCAGAAAAAGTAAAAATGAAATTAGAACAAATTGAAGGAAATATACAGAATTTTATTGAAAAGTTAGATGTTAGACCTCTGGAGACAATTGAATTGGAATAAAAGAGATTAAACCTTTTTAAAAGCTGTACATGGCATCTTCACAAAAATTGATCATTATGACCAAGGCATAAACACTTCACAACAAATGTGGAAAAGCAGAAATATTAAAGATATCCTTTTCAAATCATAGCACAACTAATATTAGATTTAATAAAGATCCATTGAGACATAGAATAAATTGGTAACTAAGTATTTTAATACTAAAGAACAAGTGGATAAAAGAGCAAATCATAGAAACAGTCAAAGATTTCATTAAGGAGAATAGTAACAATGAGACCACCTAACAAAATTTTGTGATAGGCAGTCAAAGCAGTACTTTAGGCAAAAATTAACTAACACCTTTAAACACTCACATCATAAACTAGAGAAAGAGCCAGTCATTGAACTGAACATCTCAATGCTTCTCCCTACAATAAGTAAAGAAAGGAACTAAAAACAAAATAAAAATCCTCAATTAAATGCAAAGTTAGAAATCCTGAAAAGCCAAAGGAGAGATTAATCTAATTAGAAGTAATAAACTCATTGAACTAAATTCAAATAAAAATAAAAGCTGGTTTTATGGGAGGAAAAAGAATAAAGTAGATAAAACATAGGCTAATTTAAATAAAAATAATAGAAAACTAAATTACCAGCATCAAAAAAGGGGGAATTTCTCACCAATAAGGATGAACTTAAAGCAATCATTAGGAATTATTTTGTCCAGCCACATTTCAATGATTCAAATAACCTAAGTGATATGGATAAAAGTTTCCAAAATATAAATTGCTCTGATTGACAGAAGAGCAAATAGAATATTGAAATACTCTTATTAAATACATATATATATATATATTTAAAAACATTGACTAACATTGTAAGAAAAAAATCCCCTAAGAAGAGGAATTCCTTTATAAAACATTTAAGAATAAATAATTACAATACTATGTTAACTATATTGAAAAATAGGAAAAGAATGAATTCTATTGAATTCCTTCTACAACATAACTACAGTACTGATAACAAAACTAAAAAGACCAAAAACAGAGAATGAAAACTAAACAACTATTTTCCTAACAAATATTTATTCAAAAATTTTAAATAAAATGCTACTAAGGATATTGCTACATCCCCCCCCACAATCATATGCCATTACCAGATGGAATTTATACCAGGAATGTAGGGATGATTTAATATTTGGAAAATCATCATTAACCATATCAATAAATAATAAGAACAAATCATGTGATTATCCCAATGAAGGCAGATAATGCTTTTGATAAAACACAATACTCATTTTTATTAAAAATTACTGAAAGCATTGGAATAAATAGAACTTTTGTTAAAATAATAAGAATTAAGGAGCAGATAAAAATTGGGGAGAAGACAAATGGATCTATTTGATCTCTACCAAATTACCCACCAAAATTTTTTGATTTAATGATTCAGAATGAATTTTGGAGCAACATAACCTACAAAAAGAACAGGTGCAAAACAACTTAATAGTCCAGCATGAGGGACCTAGTATACCAGGGTGGAAGTTGAAGGCAAAGTAGCACATAAGGGCAGGTCCCACCAAGGCAATTGGCCCTTGGCACAGCTGAAACAGCAGCAATGGCTTTCAGTATTCTTGGCCAAAGATAGTAAGGAGGGATTGGAAAACTACCCATAAAGATATTGCAGTGTTCTTTTTGTTCTGGAAGCAAGACTCTTGTTGAAATTCCTATAGGCAGGTACAGGACACAGTACTAGAGTATGCTCTCAGGAAGACAAGGAACACTAGCATAATAATCCTTCCAGACCCTAGTCAGAGTTTCAAAGTGGAAAGGAGTACTTGTGGTTATCCTCAAAGAAGGTTACAGGCCTGGAAAGCAGTAAACATCTCTCTACATGATACCTTGTTGGAAGAACTGAAAGAAGAAATGGCATAATCCTTTGTGGGAATAATTGATATCAATATAATAGAGGGCTTTTGAACATTCCCAATGAAAACACCAGAACAGAATGGAAAATTCGACTCATACTCAAGATTCAAGTATAAACATGTAAGCTGACTACATACTGTAAGGATAATTTAGGGTTGTGACCTAATCTAAATTAAATTTTTAGTCTCCAGGGGATATATCAAATAAAATCCCCAAGTCAATTTGAAAATATATAGTGGTTTAGTCAATATACAGAGAAGGAATCAAGGAGAAGAGAGAGGGAAAGGGTATAGCATTTCTCCCGCCTGGCCTGTGCCAGAGGGAGTTCAAAGTCCTGTTCCACAAGGTTTCTGAAGAAGATTAGAGGCTTCTATGTGGATAGTGTTTGGAAGGTAAAAGAGAAAGAATCAGCCTAAACTTTGCGAGATTTCAGAGAAGATGCCTCACTGAAATAGGTTACTAGGTTTCCTCCAGTATGGTATCAAGGAAATCTCACAGCTAAAACCCAGACAATAGCAGCCACCATGCCAAGATGCTGACATTCTCAGCAAACTTCCACCAGCCACCTCTCCACTGTCAAAGGGACCTGAGAGAGGAAGTGACGTGAAATATAGATGGTTTTATATCACTTTCCTGTGTCTCACATGTACCCATGATATCTTAGGCTGGACTTAGGACAGCCCAGGGTCTGTCAGTTGTTTCTGATTTGTCATTTGCTAGCATATGTCTATCACAGGCTATCCTCCTAAATACTAAATCCTTAAATATGGGTGTAGACATTCCTGATTTTTTTTCAGACTAAGTATGGTGGAGTAATCTAAAATTCACAATCCGTACATGGGGAGATGATACTTATAACTCCAAAGACATTTATTTTTATTAGGACAGTTAGAAGGAGTATACAGAGATGGAGCAAGCGTGTGAGTTGAATATGAAAGAATGATATAAAATTAAATTTAAAGATTGAGAAAGAGAAATACACGGGGAGAAATGGGAAGGGAAAATAGAATGGAGTAAATTATCTCACATAAAAGAGACATGAAATAACTTTTACTGTGGAGAGGAAGATATCACAGTTAGGGAGGAGAGTAAGTGAACCTTATTCTTATCATAATTGGCTCACTGAGGGAAGAACATACACAATCAATTGGATATAGAAATAAATCTATCCTATAGGATAGTAGGAGGGGAAGGAGATTAGAATATGGTGTTAGGGATGATAAACATGTAAAGGGGTCAAAATGTGAGGGGTTTATATAAAAGATGGGACTGGGTTATTCAAGAATAGGGTTATCAGGAATTTTAATTGATTCTAAAGAGATTTATTTTTTATCAATTTATTTATAAAATATAGAAAGAGTAAAAGTAAGAAAATCAGAGAGAGGATAGGGTAAGATATCTAGCCTATGCACTAAATAATTTTGCTCTGGACCCTGGATCAACCCAGACCAGGACTAATTAGCCCTTAGCTGGAGGGGTCTCAGGCTTAAGCCAAGGGCCTGGGGATATAGGAAGCCTCTCTCAGGAGGGTAGGTCTCTCCTGGGGCTATTCCCTTCAGAAAATCCATGAAAGGAGTCAGCCTTATTCACTCACCCCATGTGGTAGTTTTAAGGAAAGTAGAAGCAGTCTAAGATTCTCAGTCAGAGGTCCTCCAAAGTCAAGTTGAAGATGAAACACCAAAGAGGGCCCCAACAGGAAGATCTTGGCATTTTTAAAGACCATTTCTTTTTGTCATTTCCTGTGACTTTCTTCCATTTTATGTGTACCAATTATAGCTAAAGCTTTGCTTAGGACTGCCCAGGGGGCAGTCAGTCAATTCTGATTCATCACCCACTATTGCACATGTAGGTCACAGACCTCCGTCACTCAAGTGTAAGTGGGGTGTATATATTTTTGGTGATTAAATCTAAAAATAGGCAGGGGACAGTTAATTTAATCTTCAAAATCAGAGGACAGTTAATTTAATCTTCACAAATAAAAGGGTAAATTTAGGGAGGTGCTGGCCAGGAACTAAATAGGGAGAAATAGGATGAAGAGTGATATGTCATCATCATAATGGTGCATTCTTTAAGTCTCTCTAATGAGGGCCTCACTTCTCAGACACCTAAAGAAATGAGTCATGTGTATAAGAATACAAATCATTCCCCAACTGCTAAATTGTCAAAAGATATGAACATACGGTTCTTAGAAGAAGTAAGTAAAGCTCTCTATAAGTATGCAAAAATGTTCTAAATCACTATTAATTAGAGATATGCCAATTCAAACAACACTAAGGTACCACCCCACACTTATCAGATTAGCATTTATGAAAGAAAATGAAAATGACTAAACTTAGAGGGATTGTGGGAAAATTGAGACACTAATGCACTGTTGGGGAGACTTGCGAAATGATTCAATGATTCTGGAGAACATTTTGGTCCAATAGTCAAAGGGCTATAAAATAGTACCCTTTGACTAAGGAATATTATTTCTCTTTATATCCCAAAAGGATAAAAGTAGGAGATAGATCCAGGTTTGGGGACAAGACTTCACTATTTAACAAAATCCCATGAGAAAACTAGAAACCATTTGAGGAAAAAAAGCCTAGGTATAGAGCCAACACCTCACAACCTATTCAAAATAAGGTCAAAATGTTTGTGATTTATACATTAAGTATTGAATCATAAATAAATGAAAAACAGAATATTTTACCCTTCAAACCTATTCAAAAGGGAAGAGTGTATGATCAAACAAGGAAGGAGAGTATTATGGGATGTAAAATTTTAATTACATCAAATTTAAAAATATTGACAAACAAAATTAATATATTCAGTAGGAAGGAAAACAGGAAAATGGGAGAAATTTTTATGAATTTCCTTTATAAAGGCCTCATTTATCAAATGTAGAGAGAACTGAGGGAAATGTATAATAATGTAATTTTCCAATTGATAAATGATCAAAATTAATGAGTAGTTAGTTTTCACAGGAAATAAAATGTAAATATGATATCATAAACTGCTTTAAATCGCTATTGACTGGAGAAATGCAAATTAAAACAACTACGAGGTACTACTTCACACCGACCAAATTGACTAATATGACAGAAAAAATAAACATTTGAGAGGATGTGGAAATATTGAGATATTAATGCACTGTGCTCTACTTATGGAGTAATGAACTGATTCAACTATTTTAGAGAACAATTTTGAATTTTACCCAAAAGACTCTACAATTATGCATACACTTTGACCCAACAATACTGCTCCTCATTTTGCATCACAAATAATTAATAGTTAATATGAGACATTCTGGTATAAAGGCCTTTATCAGGGCTGCTTATCTACCTTTGGTGTCTATCTTTCACCAAATTCTCACCTTTGGCTTTAAGATGCTGTAGCACTGTGTAGCAGTCATAGCCTGGAAATACTGTCTTGGTAGATGGGATAAATCAGGGTGAAGATAACTCATGGTTAATCAAGACAATATTGTGTGAAATCATTGGTCCTTTCTTAAAACAAAGGAAAAAAACCCAACAGCTCAAAGAGCTTAAAGGAAAAAGATCCTAAAAATATACAAGAAATATTTATCACTGCTCTTTCTCTTGTGGTAAAGAATTAAAATTTGAAGGGATGTCCTTCTGTTCAGAAATAACTGAATAACAGAAGGATTTAGGAGAAAGAACACTAACCACATTCAGAGAAAAACCTATGGGAATAGAAACACAAAAGAAAAACAACTGTTTTACCACATGGGTCAATGGGGATATGATTGGGGATGTTGACTCTAAAAGATCACTCTGGTGGAAATATCAATAATATGGAAACAGGTTTTGATGAAGGACACATGTAAAACCTAGTGGAATTGTGTGCTGGCTATGTGAGGGGGTGAGACGGGGAGATGAGAGAAAGAACATTGAATCATGTAACCAGGGAAAAATATTCTAAATTGACTAATTAAATAAAAATTTCCACAAAAATAGCTGAATTAGCTGTATTATATGATTATTATGGAACATTACTGTGGTATTAGAAATTCTGAGCAAGAAGTTTTCAGAAAAAAACGGGGAAGATTTTGGAATTGATGCAAAATAAATATGAACTGAAAACAGTTATATACCATGACAATGATGTTGTATGAAGATCAACAGTGAATCACTAAGGTATTCTCAGCAATATAATGATCCAAGAGAATGTCAAAGGATTAATGAAGAAAAATGGTATCCACCTCCAGAGAAAGAATATGAAATTAGATCAAATAGACTAAAGCACATTTTCTCTCTGTTTTTTGTTCTTTGTTCTTTTTTTTAACATGACTAAAATTGAAATAATTTTTTCATCATTCCACATGTATAATCAATAATGAAGTACTTGCCTTCTCAAGTGGAGGAACAAAGAAAATTTGGAAATGAAAAATTATTTTAAAAGTATATTAAGGGTGGAGCTAAGTAGATCAGTGGAATGAGATCAAGGTCTAAAGATAGTTGATCCTGGATTTTCAGACACTTACTACCTGTGTGACCGTGGGCATGTCACTTAACTCTCATTGCTTAGATCTTACTGGTCTTCTTCATTGGAACCAAAACAAAGTCTTGATTCTAAGACAAAAGGGGAGGGTTTTTAAAAAGAGACTACTAATTTTTTGTATATAATTAAGAAAAATAAAATAAAATCATTCTTAGAAAAAATAATTTATCTTCTAATTTTAAGTCTAGACTCTTATAAGATCCACTGTAATAATAAATTCACTGACTCCATTCTATTTATAACATCTGGACTTGAAACTTAGCTCAGTCATTTGTGGTTAGATGAAATAGCAAGTTTTCTGATCATTAGATTTCTCATCTATAAATAGTAGTAGTAGTAGTAGTAGTAGTAGTAGTAGTAGTAGTAGTAGTAGTAGTAGTAATGACTAGAATTTATCTCACTTTAAAGTTCACAAAGAATTGCACGTTATCTCTTTAAAACCTTGTCACAGTCCTGTGAGGTTGGTTATTATCCCTTCCTGTTTTACACTGGGGAAACTGACATGAATAGAATTTATGTGACGTTCCCATGTTCAAGGAGTCAGCAAGCATTATTAGTGCTCTGTTATGGGCCAGCCACAGAACAATGCTTTGGGTGTAGAAAAAAGAGGTAAAAGAGAGTTTCTACTCTCAAAGAACTTACATAGCCAGTGATTGTAAAATATTCTCCAGCTTATTCAAGTCCTTTGTTCTCTGATTCTGGGTCTTATCCTGACCTCTGGCACTTATAGGAAGAAGAGTTGTAAATTCATGTAAAAGGATCCATGCCACAGGCTCCATCTTACATCTATCTTCTGAATATTTATTCTGAATATTTCTGAATAACATTGATAGGTCCCTTAAAGACACTCCAGATTAACACTTCTCCTACTATAAAGATTAAAGTTGGGGAGTCTGGTGGTAGATTTAATGGTCCATTTATTATAAAGGCTTAGATGAGACAGATGAGCATGTAGAAGTAGATTGATCTTAGAGAGAGTTATCCCTAATCTAGCTTCTCCATTTTGCTGGGTGTCCTGCAACAGCCCCAGCCAGCACCAACACCAAAGTGAAAGACGTCTCATGCTTCCTGGTAAGGGCTCATATACTCTCCTGGCTCTTTGCTACATAGTAGGTTGTACACTGACACTCCTGGGGGTACTGAGGATGCACAGACTGACACCTGGAAATGTCATCACATTTGCAACATCAAAAGGAATGAAGGTAAATTTCCTCACTACCCATTTAAAGATTAGTAAACTGAGGTCTAGGGTTTGTCTTGCTCAAGGTCACATAGGTGATCAGTGGACAAGCCAATAACCTATACATCCCAACTCAAATGTTCTGTTCACTGTATCCAGGTATAGATTTTTAGACACAGCAGAACATATTAGCATATTCAATTTGAATTAAGAAGCTATGATTGAGAGAATAAAATTGCATAGTGGAAAGGTGAATTGATAATTAATTCATGGAATTATGAAATAGGAGGAAGGCCAACTAGTTCTTTGGGTATTCTCTGGGAAAGACCTCAGTGGTTAGAGGAGTAACAATCACACTTTAATTAAACACAGAGTGTAGGGACTGATACCTATAAAATCAAAGATAAGTGGTAAAAAAAGAGGTAAAAGAGAATAAAGACAAGGTAGGAACAGGGAACAGAGTAGTGAAGACAGGCCATGTGAAGAAGACAGATAGAGTGACGGAGAGACAAAGACTTTCACTCACATAATCATAAAGTAGAGTTGAGAGCACTAGGCAGCATGGCCTCAGTGGAGATGGAAGTTGGCTTGGGTGCCAGTACTTTGTGGTCTGATTCTATAGAGGTTTTGGGAGGTGTTTACAGACTAACTCTTGTCCATGGCACCTTTGGGTTATTTCATTAACACATCCAAATCACCTCAAAGTTATTGAGGAAACTTCCAAGTTAGAGATCAAGTTTATCAGCACCTTTTTGACATTCTGCTGGGATCCTTGAAGTCTGGATTTTGTCAGGAATTTATATATTTGAAGACTAAAATCTTGACAAAGTGTGCTTTCATGGTTTCCCTAATTCAGCACTTAATAGCAGGATATGAATGTTGGTCAATATATGATACAATTTGTAAATTATGCTCCTTTGATCTTTGAGATGATTTTTATTTCTTACTACCATCTCTTTATACTGGGGACTTTTAAACTTATCATACTGACTAGAAGAAATCAGTGATCAGGGGGACCTGTTTGGTTATATCAGTTATAGCTGACTCTCCATGGCTCCATCTCAGGATTTCTTGGCAAAGATAGTGGAGTAATTTGCCATTTCTTTCTCCAGATCTTTTTATAAATAGGGAAAATGAGGCAAACATAGTTAAATGACTTTCCAAGGGCCACATGACTACCAAATGTCTCAGGTCATAGTTGAACTCAAATCAGGGAGAACAAAATAAGACAAAAAATTATTTTCATTTTGTAAATTATTATTACAAATGTTTACAAATCCAAATAATCATTTCCATATGTAAAGAAAAAGAAGATATACAAATAATATCACACATCTCCTATATATTTAACTTATTTTTCTTCCTATATACATAATAAATCCCATCCACTAGTGTCAAACCCTCTCTGCCCTCCTCATATCACATAGGGTAATACAGAGGCAAACATATTTACATAAATTGTCTTTCATATTTTTCCTTTCTGTTCACTTTCTGGAGGTAACATGCTCAGTGTATTCTTCTACTATTAGTTCTGAGGCTGTGTATAATGTTCTCCTGGTTCTACTCATTTCATTATTCATTATCACATACAGTTCTTTCCAGGTTTTTAAGAATCATTTTTCATCATTTCTCATCATAGTCATATACCACATTTTGTTTAGCCAGTCCCCAATTGATGGGGATCCCCTCAGTTTCCAAATCTTTATCATCACCATGAAAGCTGCCATAATATTTAAAAATATGAGTTCTTTTCCTCTTTCCATAATTTCTTTGGGAGTGTCATCATTAAAAATGAATCTTGGAGACTTTATGTTGAATTTATAATTATTTATTGGTAAAGAGAAAGATGGGGAGAAAGAAATAGATTGTCATAACTACTCAATCTCCTGCCATGTTACAAGTCTTTAGTACCAGATTCCCAGACTGTTTGGGCCCAGTCTTTCCAGCCCAGCATGGCTATATATTACCTCAAAGGCAAGCACAACCCATCACAAATGGTTAGTCAGCCACAAATAACATGGGGAAGATCAGATCAGAGACTCTTGGGTAGAGCAAGAAAAAACCTCCCACAGCATAGGACTCAAGCAGAAATCCCAACCTTCCCCCCCACCCCCAGTATGGCTCCTTCAATGCTCTGTCAAATTTGCCATCATCATTGAAGCTTCAGCTGCAGACAGAGGCTACTAGAGACCTTCATTTGTAGATGTGGAATCCAGGACTGTCTTCTTGGATGTAGGCAGCAGGATCATCAAAGAAGGTGATTCTGTTCATCTTGTCCTCTGGAGTTGTATTGTTGATGCTAACCTGTTTACTTAGTTCTTGCTGTGCACTGCTGTCGAACTGTGCATAGGGAAGATAAAAACTACCCATCTAGTTGTCCCTGGTTGTTTAGCATCATTGTCAATTCCTCTCTGCTTGCGATGCTTTTAGAATTGATTATGAGGATTTATTATTGATTGCTTTTAGGGGGTTTTGGGGAGGGTAAAGACATTTCATCCCAACTCCATCATCTTCCCACAATGCATCTCCAACAATTTTCAGCATAGAAACATTTCCAGATCTAGTTACAGTGACTCTGTTCAAATCCTGCCTCTTTTGCTTACTTATAACACTTGTGACTTTGTACAAAGCATAAAGACTCATTTGGTCTCAATTTTCTTATCAGTAAAATGAGAGGATTAGTCTAGTAAATATTTGAGATCACTTCTACATCTAGATCTGTGGTCTATAATACCATTATTAAATAACCTCTCCATTTGACTAAAAAAATATTTAGCTTCCAGTTCTATCTTCTCTAAGAAGTCAAGTACCATGCTATACCTATCAAACTACCAAAAAAGTTCTTTATAGAACTAGAAAAAATTATAACAAAGTTCATATGGAAGAACAAAAGATCAATAATATCTAGGGGAAAAAAGGAAAAAATGGGAATCATGGAGGCCTAGCAGTATCAGATTTTAAACTGTACTATAAAGCACTGGTCACCAAAAATATGGTACTGGCTAAGAGATAGAAGAGTAGAACAGTGGAATAGACTAGGGGTAAATGACCTCAAGCTAGTGTTAAATAAACCCAAAGATGCCAGTTCTTGAGACAAGAAATACTCACTCTTAGACAAAAACTGCAGGAAAAATTGGAAAACAGCATGTGAAAAATTATGTTTAGATCAATACCTTATACGCTATATATCAAGATAAATTCAAAATGAGTAAATGACTTAAATATAAAAACTGAAATTATAAATAAATTAGGTGAACATAGAATAGTATACCTGTCAGATCTGTCGAAAAGGAAGGAATTTAAGACCAAGCAAGAGATAGAGAACATTGCAAGATGTAAAATGAATGACTTTGAATACATCAATTTATTTATACAAACAAAACCAATGCAAACAAAATTATAAGGAAAGCAACAAATTGGAAGGACATTTTTATAACAAAACTCTCTGAGAAAGGTTTAATTTCCCAAATATATAAAGAACTAAGTCAAATTTACAAAATATCAAGCTATTCCCCAGTCGACAAATGGTCAAGGAACATGAAAAGACATTTTTCACATGAGAAAATCAAAAATATCAGTATCAATAAGGACACACAAAAGTGTTCTAAATCCCTCCTGATTAGAGAAATGCAAATTAAAACAACTTTGAGGAACCACCTTATACCCAGCAGGCTGGCCAATATGGCAGCAAAGGAAAGTGATAAATGTTGGAGGGGATGTGGCAAAGTTGGGGCTCTAACACACTGCTGATGGAGTTGTGAATTGATTCAACCATTCTGGAGGGCAGTTTGGAACTCTGCCCAAAGGGTGCTAAAAGACTGTCTGCCCTTTGACCCAGCCATATTACTTTTGGGTTTTTATCCCAAAGAGATAATAAGGAAAAAAAAAACCTTGTGCAAACATATTCACAGCCTCACTTTTTTTAAACCCTTACCTTCCAACTTGGAGTCAATTCTCTGTATTAGCTCCAAAGCAGAAGAGTATTAAGGGCTAGGCAATGGGGGTTAAGTGACTTGCCCAGGGTCACACAGCTAGGAAATGTCTGAGACCATATTTGAACCTAGGACCTCCTGTCCAGGCCTGAATCTCAATCGACTGAGGCACTCAGCTGCCCCCTATACAGCCTCACTTTTTGTAGTGGTAAAATAATTGGAAAATGAGAGATATGTCTTAAATTTAAATGTTTCTGAACTAGAAGGCAATATTCTATCCACTATGTCACATTCCTCCTCTAATGTCTATTTTCCCATGATATCAATAAATTTGCCTTCTTTTTCTTCAGACTTCAACTCAATCAATTCATTAGGTGATTTCTACATTCAAGGTAGTTTAGGAAATCAATATCACTTGTAAGTTACTGAAAAAGTAAAAAAAAAAACAAACATGGAAGGATAGCAAATATTTGCCAATGGCAAATTGTAGGTCAAGGTTAAGATGCAAGAAAGGTCTCTTGATTCTTACTGAAAATTTCCCAGAAGTTATTTATGTAGCCATTGCCATTTTTCTGCATTTATTTCAGATTCCCTGACATCCCTACAAAAGAACATATTGTTGATGACCATAAGGCTTTGCAAAGCCTTCAAACAAGAAAGATTCCACTATCCCTAGCATATACTCTACATAATAGGGCAGGAAAGTGTACTACTACACATTGCACATTTTCCCCTCATAACAGGGTTTCAAAGGAAAGCGTTTTTTCAGTCATCATTTAATCGAAAAATTTCATCAACCAGAATGCTGCATTCTCAAAGGATTTGAATTCATCAGGTTTTTTGTTTTCTTCTATTTGTATAGAAGGTCACAGGTGAAATATAGCATGACAATTTCCATTTCTCTTTCACATTGAAACCAAATAGCAATCTGCTTCAAAAGTTCATTCTATATTCTATAACAAGTAAATATCACAGAGAATACATGTTTCTTTTATCTATTTCTGGGTGCTACTAAGTGGTACCTTTAAGTTGACATCAAGATAGACCTAAATTCAAATCCTTCATCAAAGAGTTAGTAGCTATGTAATATACAGCCACTTAAATAACCTCATTCAATCTTAATTTCTTCAGTTTTAAGATGAGGATGATATTAGGACTTGGGATAACATACAAAATGCTTTGCAAAAATAAATACTACATCAGTACTAATAATTGGTTTTGCTTTTTAACTGTCAATTATACTTTGTTGACTTTTACCTTGTGTTTAAAGAAAAAAAAGTTTCACTTTTTAAAAAAAATATCCAACATAACTTCCCACACACAAACAAAAGAGAACAAAATTTAAGAAATGGAGACTTCCATCTTTCTCCTTCACTTTTGATCCTATAGTTTTCTTGACTATTTAAATTCATCTGAAATTCCAGGCAAGCTCTAGTCACCTGCAATAAGTATATTTCATAACCAAAAAAGACTGTTTCAATGATAAACTGGTTATTGCAAAGCCAGATAATATTTTTCTCATGACTATAGTAAATAAATATTTTCTAAGCAGTCGTGTGGTCTCATTTTTGTATTATGCTGCAGATATCAAAGGAAAAAGTGAAAAGTTTTATCGCCTGCCACCTTTATGAATCACATTAGGCAACTAGCATTCACTAAATACCTACTATGTGTCAGGCACTATGCTAAGAATTGAGGATAAAAAAGACAGTTACTGAGCTCAGAGAGTTCACAGTCTACAGGAGGAGACAACAAGCAAACATATGCACAATAATAAATAGGAAATAAACAGAAAAGGGGCACTAGAATTAAGGGGAGACTAGTTAAAGATGAGATTTGAGTTGGTACTTGAAGGGAGCCAAACTCAAGAGTTGGAGATGATGAGGAAAATCATTGTAGACATAGGAGACAGTCAGGGGATAAAGTTCCCAGAGGAAAGGGATGACATGTGTATTTAAAAGAATGGCCAGGCAACGTGTCACTGAATTGAAGACTACATATGCCATGGAGAATAAAGTGCAAGAGGACTAGAAAGAAGGGGTTGCAGGTACAAGGTTATGAAGGACTTTGGATGCTAAAGAGATTTTTTATTTTTATTTTCCTTTTGAGGTGATAGTGAGTGAGTGGAGTTTATTGAGTAAAGGAGTGACATGGTCAGAACTCTGCTTTAGGGGAAATCATTTTGGTGGCTGACTGGGAAATTATTTAGAGTGGGTAAAGTCATAAGGCAGGATGAATCATTAGGAAAAAGTTGCAAAAGTAAAAGCATGAGGTAATGTGTGATTTCTTCAGTGTGGTGGCAGTATTTGAGTAAAGAAATAGAAAAGTATATTTGATAAATGTTACCCATTTCAAATTGATTGCTCATGTCAAATCAATGTCTATGAGAGGAATATGAGAGGATAAGAAGTTCTATGTTGTATCCCTGAAAGCCCAGAAGGATGAGGGTTCCATCAAAGGTAACTGGAATTTGGAGTGGTCATGTTTTAGAGGAAAAAGATAATGAGTACAATGTGTAGAGGTTAAATTTAAATATCTCCTAGATATTCATTTTGAAATGTCTGAAAAACAACTAGAGATACAAGACTGGAAATCAGCAGAGTTTAAGTCAGGAAAGGGTAGATTTGAAAATAATCATCAAATAGATTATAAATAAAATCCTCTGGAGTTGATGGCACCATCAAATCAAGTGGTATAGTTGCAGGGGAAGAGGGTATATTACAGAAATCTCTGAGATAATGACAATTGGAAGAGAAAAGTACCTGACAGTCAGGAAGAGAACCAGGAGAGAATGTTGTTCCAAAACCCTACATGAATTACTGTCAAAAACTGCAGAGAGTTCAAGGAGAATGAGGATTGAAAACAAGCCATTGGATATGGCAATTAAGAGATTTTGAATAATTTTGTACGCAGCAGTTTCAAGAGAATTATGAGATCAGAAGGCAGATCGTAATGGGTTAAGAAGCAAGTGACCAGAGAAAAAGTGGAGAAATTAATTATATCAGAACTTTTCAGGGGATTTTAGACACAAATGGTAGGGTAAATATAAAACATTCTGGAGATGGTAGGAAAAAAGTTTTTTTGAGGAATTACCTTTGCTAATCTATATCATGACAGTGAAGAGGAAGAACCAATTTCACATCTGGTATTACTTCATATCACTAGAATGCTTTTTCTGCAAATTGAGTTCTGTTGACTTATGCCCCTTTATTTACCTATTATGTTCAATAACAAGTTTCTGAAAATAATAATTTATTGTGTTAAATTTATTTTGTTTGGACTTAATATATTATTGGTGGTTGCCAGGGATTTAATTTCTAAATCCAAAAATGAATTACTAAAATAAAAATGCAATTTAGTAGTAGTTTATTTTTACAATAGAGGGAAGATATTAAGGAAGAGAGAAAGGGGGAGAGAGAGAGGGAGAGAGAGAGGGAGAGAGAGCTCTGGCTTCCTCAGAGCCAGGTAGAAATTCTAAGCCTCAGCCAGAGGAAAGGAGTCTCAAGATGTTGGTCCTTTCTTGGAGGTTCAGACCTCCAGAAAGGGCAAGGAAATTAAGTCAGCCTTTACACTCACCAAGGTCACCATCTAAAAGTAAAGAAGCAGTCTGAGGTCTTCTGCAGGATCTCCTCCAGGGGTCCAGTTCCACAACCAAGAGCCTTCACTCTAAGTCTGAGTGTCTGTCTTCCAGTCTCTCCTCTGAGTGACTTCTTCATTCTTGATTCTTCTTGCGTGCCTCTCTTTCCTCTATTTAAAGACCTTTTTCTCTTGTGTCACCTCCCCTAAATTTTTCTGTCTCCCAATCACAGCAGACGCTCCTCTCCAGGACTGCCGACTCAATGTATGAAATTGGTGTTCACACCTTTTGTAGTTAGTTAACACCTTTCTAGTTAGTTAACTACTTTTTGTAGTTAAAATGGGTAGATCAACTTTAAATACTGAGTTAACACTTTGGGCATTTAAAATCTAAAAGTACACTGGGGATTACAATTTAATAGTCCCAATAAAGGAAGAGCTAAGTACCTTCATTGTTACAATCAGGAGATAGCCAAATCCAATCTTCACAATCCATAATCAAGAGAAAAAGGTAATTGTGGGCATGTAGGAAAATGACAAAAAGAGACAAGAAGCTTCATTTCCTCCTTTGTTTAAAGATTAGAAATGACCTTATAATATTTTTTCCAAAAAAATTTGTGTGTAAAAATAATGAATTATATTGTTTGGTGATTAATATTTTATTTGCATAAAGAATATCATGTAAAAAGTTGCCCCCATCAGGATTTATTATTTCCAAGAAATTACCAATCTTTATAAGTGGAAGGGGACATTGCACATTATCTCCTCTAACCTCATTTTACTCACAAGGTAAATGAATAGGGAGGGTGTGACAAGGAAATCACTCATATTTGTATGCATAAGAATCAGAATTACAACTCAAGGTTTTTGATGCCAGAGAAAAGAATTCTTAAATGAATACAAAACAACCAATAAGTTCCTTTTCTAAAATATTTATAATTTGTGATGAAATCAGATGAATAATATGGAACCAGGATGTTGTATTATAAAAAAAGGCATTAAGTCCGTATTCAAAGGATTTGTCTTTGAATCCAGGCTCTTCTACCTATGATCTGTGTGCTGTTGGGAGGGTTAATTAGCCTTTCTTGGTACAAGTTTCTACACAGATATATATGTATATACACATATCTGTGAGTATGTATGCATATGTTTGATTGTATATGTAGGGATATAGGGATAGAGAGATAAAAGAGCTTAGAGAGTAATAGATTTTATTTATTATTTATTTATCAATGTCTTTTCTACCTCTAAATCTCAGATGGTCTGATTTAATCTTAAATTTTATGTACATGACTGGATTTCAAATATGTTTTCTTCCCTTCTTGGTTTGTTTCTTCCTTCCATCTTTGCTTTCCTTCTTTGGTTCACTCTCTTTCTTACTTTCTTACTAATGCCTTACTGTATTATTTTTGCATTGTATTTTAAAGGTACCTTTTAATAACATAGGCATTTTTTTTTGATTATCATCTATTGAGCTTTGGTAAGTATCCCAAATTTCTTACCTTAAATCAAATTTATATACATATATATATATATATATATAAAACCATATTTTTTGTTAAACAAGTCTCAGAACTGTAACAGATTAAAATTTGGGGGAGACTGAGGCAGGTAGAAATTAGTTTCTCTCTGCAAGGAGTATTATATTTTTAGAGGTTTATTAAAAGTTAAGGATTAAAGAAAATACAGGATAAGAAACACGTGCCTAGGCCAGAGAGGCCTAGACAAGATAATCTCACATCATGGAAGAGCCTGTCTGCTCCAAAACGAAGTCCAAAAAGAGCTCAAAAGCCTTTTCAATCAGGTTAAATCCCTTCTTGATCTCCGCCCACCTGAGAATTCAGTGAGATTACAAAGCATTTTGGGGAAGTGGAGCAAGGGCTTGTGGGGATTGAAGTCCAGAGTTCGAGTCTACTTTTACAGAACTCCTATGGCTTTATTTTCAACAGAAGTTGCATGGATGATTTTTTGTTTGCTTTATTTTGTTAAGAAGGATAATTCCAACTGTTAGAAAAGACATCAGGTTATCTTATTCCTGTTTATGCTCTCAGAGCCAATAGTTAATTCCTTTGAAATGAACATTTATATGAAAGCAAAACTCTTTATTAAGTGGAAATCCAGCAAAATTTACCAAAAGACATGACTTACAGCAGAGGTTTATTTTAGTGGTTTGAATAATTGATGGACAGTAAATAATGAAAATATGAAAAGTCTCTGGACTTTCCAAGTGAATGGAAACTGATCTGTATCCCACAGATTCTTTTTGTATTTAGTTCCCACCATATTCACACCAATACAAATATTGATAGCTATATGAAGGTGGGAGGATCAATGAAATTTCAGACTAGATTGTTCTTACATATAGTAAAAAAGCAGTGAGATTCTTATTTTCTAAGAGGAGAATAAAACAAAGAGAGAGACAGAGAGACAAAAAAAGACAGAGTGAAAAAGAGACCGAGATGGAGAGAGATTAAACTAAATATATATTTGTAGATTTCTTGATTTCATAAGGGTAGAGGAGTCTTACAGCATAGACTGAGAAAATTCTGTGAACTATGAGACACATTCTCACTATTTCAAAGCTTTTAAATAATTTTCTATCTTCCTTTTCTTATACAAAATATATCAACACCTGATAACTCTGCTGTCTCTCTTGGGTTAGGCCATGTAATTGACCTAAAAAAAGTACAATAATTTTATATTGTTTTATCCATGATGCTGAGAATGATAAAGATCTCTCATCAAAAACCACTTCAAAATAATGTAATATCCAGTTACATTTATGGCACAGATTATCCCAGATTTCAGAAGTCTTGGATCCCCAGATGTATCTATGTGGTTAAAAATTGCCCCTTATTGCACTAAAATCCCTTTCTCTGATAAAGCAGGTAATTCAAACTTTTAGAAAGTGAGTGTTCTTGACTAGCAACTCTCTTGAATCAACCAGGGATGCTCTGGGGAGTCCATGGCCTGGGTATATAGAGTTTGACACGGTCATATTAAAATTAAATTTGTTACTGTAATAAAAGTATTATATTTTATGAGGTTTATTAAGATTATTAGAAATCAAGGATATAAAATAATAAACACATGCCTAGGACTGATTAGTCTGTTCACATTTTACTTACTACATGTTGCAATCGAAGAGTAGAGGAAGAGAGAGGCCGAAGTAGGCTTTACAGCCAGTTTAAATGCAATTGTGATCTTGTCCAGGTGGGGACACAGGTGAGATTATAGTGAATTCTGGGAATTACCAAGGACTTCTGGGGATTGAAATCTGGGGTTCAAATCTCCATTTTACTGTCAGCTTACTACTGATAATGTAGATCACTGAAGCTTGCATAAGAAATTAATCAATCTCTTTCTACTGACTTTCTTTTGTATTTCCAAATAATTTTCAAGGATGGATGTGTTACTGTCATCTATCTGATTGAGAATATTTGCAATAGATATACTCACATGAATTTTATTTCATCAGGAAACTTGAGAATACATAAAGAAACCTATTGATTTTTTCTCTTCAATGTGTTTATCTGATTTAACTCTAAGGATAGTTGCTATGGTGGCAATTCACAATGTATCTCATATCAGAATCAAATGGAATTCTAAAGAAGAGACACCAGTCACTGTCACTAAAATAGAGGAAAAAAAAAACCCCAGAACTCTGAGACTGAGAAGTGTTCAGGGAAATCTGACATACATATTTCATCTTCCACTTTTCTACCACTAATCAGCCTGGATCCCATATTAAATTCACTTTCCCAAAATCCACTTTTGCATCTTAGATCACTTAGGTCATGTCAAGGCTCAGAACCAGTGGCATCTCCTTTGACAGTTCTTTCTTAATTTCTCAGTTGTTATTGATTTCACTAAATTACTTTGTGAATATGGGTATATACACAATGTATATGTGCATGTAGTCCTTTATCCATACATCTTTGTATAGAGAGCTGGATTTAAGAGATTAATATCCCAGTCTCTTCTCTAATATCTGGCAAGTCACTCTCTGGAAACTAAGAATATAGCGTGGATTGTAAGTGCTGGTCCAAATTAGTAGAGGGCATTTCTCTATTTAGCCATGCCCTTCACAGATGAAATTGCACATCTGTACAAAACAAAACCACATATTGTGTATTTAGTTATTGTGCAGTTAGGGCTTCTAGGTGATGCAATTGACAGAGTTCAGGTCCTGATGTCAGAAAGATTGATTTTGCAAGTTCAGATAATGGCTTCAAACACCAAATAGCTATATGACCCGCAGCAAAATACTTAAACCTCTTTGCCTCAGTTTTCTCATCTGTAAAATGATCTGGAGAAGGAAATGCAAAAAAGACTCCAGAATATTTGCCAAGAAAATGTCAGGTGGAGTCATGGAGTGACAGATTCCTGAAAAAAATAACTGAACAACAACTTTTTTTTGTGCACACATTAAATCTCTATATTACAATGCAACCTATTTGAAATTGGGCACTATTTTACTTCATTTCATATTCCAGTACCTAGGATAGTGACTGGAATAACAGAAATGCTTAATAAATGTCTATTAAATTGCATGAATGAAAAACAGCTCCAATTTTTTTTTCAGTAAACCACATTATGCAAAATTAAATGAGGATCTCTGGAGGTTTAAATATTGATATTTAAGAATAAAAGACATGGCAGTAATTTCTGTAGAATGTGACATACTTTCCTTTCTACTCAGATACTTATAGCCTTCCAAGTTCTTTGTTATTACTCTTTCCTAGTTCTCTTCTACTCTTCACTCTCATTTTTTACTTTCTCCTAACTTTTAAGTTTTGTTGTTGTTCAATCATTTCAGTCATGCCCAATTCTTGATGACCCCATTTGGCATTTTCTTAATAAACATACTGAAGTGTTTTTCCATTTCTTTATCCAGTTAATTTTGTAGATGAGGAAACTGAGTCAAAGAGGGTTAAATGACTTGAGCAGGCCTCTCAATTAGGAAGTACCTGAATTCAGATCTGAACCCAGGACCTCCTGTCTCTAGTTCTGGCTCTTTACCCACTGAATAACCTAGCTGCCCCTATTACCTGTGCTTTCAAACATTTTTATCAATTATTTGTATGGAGACTCATAAAGAATACTCATATGAATATGATGGAAAACTTGGAGACATCTCCAACACACCGGATGTTAAAGTAGGATACCAAAAATTCTTAGACTAGACTATGAAGCTGAATCTTATGAGGTGAAACTGAAAAGGAATAGATATGAAGGCCTGCATGTTCATGCAGAAGATAATCTTTGTAGCTGAAAATGAGGCAAATAAGATTAAGAAGTAATTAATAGTCAAAGAAAAAAGATTTTGGTATTTAAGTGCTATTGTAAACCAGCTATGAAGTATATTATTAAAAAAACTGATTTGGTCATGGGATGTATTGAAGAGAATAGATATAGAACATAGACAAAAATAGGGAGGTTATAGTTCCCCTTTATTTTCACTTTTGTTTACTCTCAACAAATTCATTCTAATGGGAAAGAAAGCATGACTGCACAAACACAATAGAAACTGCATAAATTAGAGTTAATGAACCAAAGGAAGGTTTTGCACGAAGGTCCTTCTTGAGATGAAACTTTAAAATGAATGTGATTCTAAGTGGTGGGGTTGAGGTAGAGAATGTGTCCCTGTCATAGGTCAGTTTATAGAAAGGCATGGAAGTGAAAGAATCAATGGAATATGTGAGAAACAAGAGAAGACTGATTTGTCTTCACTGTAGAGTAGTATGAAATACCCACAAAAGGTAGTTTAATCAGCTTCTTTCAAGGACTGAAATACCAGATCGAATAGATTATGTTTACTTGTGCTTAATAAAAGTAGCCACTAAAAATTTTAATCAGAAAAGTATGGCCAGTGCAATATTTAGGTTCTTGGTGCTTTTAGACTTCATTCAAGCCTAGAATATATTTTTTTCACTAATCTGATGATTAATAACCATTAATTGATTCATAAATAGTTTGACCTCTCCTTCTCTATTGTCATGAACCATCTCACATCACATTTAAATATGCATATATTCAATTTCAATCCTCCCTTGATTATTTAACTGTAAAGACCTTACAAATCTCCTTTGCCACATGTAAATTCATTATATTTTAAAAGATATATAATACAGTTTTAGTATGAATTGAGACTTAATAAGAATACTATACTTAAATAAAATTATAGCAATAGTTGGAGATTTTCCTGAATATATATGCACATATAAATCATGTCTCTATTTACATTTATTTCTCCTGGGCCTTTTGAACTAGACCATTTTTTAAAGTATGGGAGGATGATGATATACCTTAAATTCTAACAGAACATTGAACATTTCTAAAAGTCTCTGGGGAATAAAACTTTGCATACTCCAGAAAATGATCATATACTTTGAGAAATGTGCAATAAAATTATAATTATATGACTTAAATATTTTGGATAATCCCCTTGGAATCTGTTGAATGAGGTTGGGTCTTAATTTGTCTATTTAAATCATCAGTTTAAATGTATAATTACATATAGCCTAGTATTTTTCAGCACCTTATAAGGCCCATATGGCATGAGAAGGTAAATTCCTTGAAATAGTCCTCCTAACAGGGAATTTGTTTATATCAATATTCAAAAGTTGGAAAAGACATGATTCTAAACCATATCTGGCAATGAATTTCCTTTGTAGCATTCCCAGCAAATTGTCACCCTATTAAATTTGAAATCAACTCTAGATCTTGAAGGGAATCCAACATTTCTTGAGATATAGATATAAGTACTTCATATCGGAATTGGCAGAGACCTCATAACTTACTATTCAAACATGTATCCACTGATATGTGTCCCCAATACAAGATGCCTGGTATATGTTTGAGTATGTTTTCCAAACCATGATTAAATTTTTCCTTTGAGGAAAAATTCATATTCTCTGATTTTCCTCTTTTTAATTTTCTCTTTTTGATTCTTTCTCTTTAACCAGAAGGACTGCCTTTCCCTTCTAGACCCAAATAGAATCAGTCTTGCTGAAGTTGTATATGGGAATATTTGCCTTTTTTCTTCTCCAGGCTAAATATCCTCAATTTTTTACTAGTATGTCATAGACTAAAGGCTTTCAATGAACCTGATTACCCTTCTCTGGATAGTTTCCATCTTATCAATATCCTTCTTAAATAATATTTTCTAGAATTGGACATAATACCATAGGTATGGCCTGGTGTTGAATATTATCAACTTATTATATTATAATGTAAGATAATATAACATTATCAACTTATTCTGGAAACTCCTCTGTTGCTCTATATTACTCAGTGTCCTTTCTGTTATGTTTTCCTTCAAGTTTAGGCTTCCTCCCTGACTCAAGATTTTATCTGGCACAATGCAGGGATCATTCCACTTGGGACTGCCAAGTTTCCTTCTGTGAGTTTCATTAGTCTGTAAGCTCTATGAGGACAGGGACTGTCTTTCATTCTGATTGTCTTTTTATTCAAAGCACTGAGCACAGTGCCTTCTATGTAGGAAGCACTTAATGAATGCTGATTGAGTGGATCTGAATGTAGCCCAAGTACACTCATTAACTCTTTTAGCTAGTAAAGCATGCACATAAATACACATCATGCTTGAAGTTCACTAAATTTTTTTTCATAAAACTGCTCCCTAAGCATGTCCACCCTGTCATCAGCATTTCCAAGTTGTAAAGGCAATTTCCCCAGAAAATCTGTAAGAGTTCACATCAACCCTATTGAATTTCTTCTTTAATTGAACCCAATACTTTAGACTTCAAGATCAAGGAGGGGTCCTGACTCTGAAATACATGGACTTTGTCAACTAACTTTCCTAGCTTTGTGTTATGTGAAAAATCGATACCATTATCGAAGTCATTGATAGAAATGTCAGTTAATAGAGGGACAAGCAAAGATCTCCGTAACAATACACTAGAGCTCTTTCCAAGCTGACATGGTACCATTATTGTCTACACTTTGTGTCTTGACATTGTGATGAAGCCTGCATCTCTAGTTTCCCTAACTATGTCATGACAGAGGGGTCTCTAGGTGGTACAGTGGATAGAAGGGAGAGCCTAGAGTCAGTTTGATTCTCCATTTTAATAAATATAAATTTAAAGCAAACAATAATAATGATTTTCTTTTTTGTAGGGGTTCCTTAACTTCCTTTGAAGACCTGAGAAAATTCAGAATTCAAGTACTAAAGACAGAGCTTAATTGGTATTTGTACTAAGGATACAAATCTAATTTACATTTTATCCTGTTTAGATGGAAAGTATGGGAAGGATATAATTATTTTTGAATATGAATATTATCCAGATAATATCACATTATAATTATATGTATCAGATATGTGTAATACACATTATATATGTATCATATGTGCATATTTTGTACATGTGTTTTATATATTTGTATATAAGATCAAATGATATTTTATGAATTCTATAGTATATATGTGGGCATGTGTCTCTATGTATGCTGTTGTGTCTATCTCCTGTTATCTATCCTCACTTCTATTTTTCATTCAAGGATTTTACAAATTGATTGATTTCTTGAAACAAATTGGTTCTCTCCATTGGTATTGCATCCTCCTGCATCTTCAAAGTTGCATTATCATTTTACAGATGAAGAAATTAAGGCTTTGAAAAGTTAAGTGACTCACATAAGAAGATTAGAACCCTAAATTAGTCAATAACTATTATTTATTTATTTAGATGAGTGAGGTGCTTTACTAAGCACCAAGTATTAAAAGAAGAGAACAATTTTGTCTCTTCAAAGACATAGATGGGATCTCTGTTCCCTCAGCTCAGAGGAAAATTTTTTGGACATTTTTGGACCATTTTATGGGAACTAATCGTATGCATTTTATTATTACATCATCATTTTCCTTTACATATTTTAAATAAATAATATTTTAATTTTAAATAAAGAAATAAAATATATTTAAACACATTTCTCTTCTTAGATTGTAAAATTCCCCAAGGGAAAAGCACCCTAGGTCATTCTTCCTTATTTTACCTTTACTTCGATCCTAAGCTTCCCTGCATTTGCTCATAGAGACAATTTCAGGGCTTGTATACCATAAACACAACAATTATACAAATAATATGTTCTTACTGGCTGGCTGTAAAGGGAGAAGTTTAGAAGATCTGGGGGGCTCTTTTAAAAAATAAACTGGCTCCAACCCTGGCTCTATTATCTCAGCTCCATTTGTATTTGTGTAGTATAAAAGTATCCATCAATAAGCAATTTAACATCAACATTTGCTTCGACTGGTAGGCTGCTCCAATTCTACTAAGCTGGATCAGGCAGAGAGTCTACAAATCCCATTTAAATCCTATCCTGTTGAACTGGAAAGTGCAAAAAAGGTATAATTATATTTTATACTTATTGCATACCTCCTTTCCCGGATCTCAAAATGCTTTACAAATACCAATCCTTCCAAAATACCAGGCAGATAAACATTATAAAGAATAGCTTACAATTTGTGACACAGAGATTGCAAATTCTTTTCCTCTTTTCAAGGTTATAGAGCATGAAGACATTAGTAGTAAATACAATTAACTTTCCCCTGTTGCCCTAATCTAGCCAGAAGGCCATTCTGCTTCTCTTTTCATTGTGCCCATTTAATTAAGAATTCAGATCCTCATTTTAATCACAATTTTTAAAACCCAAGTTTTATAGCAAACTACCCCAAGAAATATACAAGACTGAGCTTTCCCAGCTAATAATTAAGTGGCCAAAGGAAAATAACAGAAAAGCATTTATTGGTTTAAGTTTTGTTTTCTTGTAAATGCTTCACATATCCTATTTAATTTGATCCTGACAAAAACCCTGCTAACTCAATGCATTTATTAACTCATTTTATTGATGAGAAAAGAGTTGGGGAGATATTAAATGACTTTCTCAGGATTGTGTAACCTAAAGTGTCTGAGTCCACTTCCAACACTGAATGCATTGTTCCAAATTGATGAAAAAGATTTTTCAAAAGAATTACAAGCTATCTGTAATCATATGAAAATGTATCCCCCAAATAATAATAAAAATAATGATAATAATAATATTCATCCCAGATTAATAAAATATTGAAACAATTAAAATTTAAAACAGTTTTTGGTATCACTTTAAATCCCACAAATTCTCAGAAAGGAGGAGAGGTGGGGAGATAGTTTTGGAGGGACAGGGAAGGGGTACACGACTGGAGATATTAAGATAGCACCTGTTCAAATGAAACACTCAGATACTTGTTGATTGACTAATATATGGGGTTTGTTATAAGTTGATTCAACCATTTGCTTAAAAATTGGAATGATTCAAGAAAAATCTTTAAATGATTCATATACTTTCATCTAGAGAGATCTCGCTATTGGGTACAGAAACTAGGAAGTCAGTGAACGAAAGAAAACGCACAAACATCAAAACATCAATAAGAAAACTTTTTGGTAACCAAACCTAGAAATTAAATTAGCCCTCACATATTAGAGAATGACTTACCAAATTGCTTTAATTGACTTTAATTCAATATACTTTATCATGTTAAAAATACCAAGCACAAGAAATTCAGATTAGGAACAGAAGAATAAGAATCAATGCAAAATGAAAGAAAATAAATAATACAAGCTAGATAATAATTACAATGATTCCAAATAAGAAAATTATTATTATTTTCTTAAACCCTTACATTCTCTCTTGGATTAAATAATGTGTATTGGTTCCAAGGTAGAAGAGTGGTAAGTGTTAGGCAATGGGGGTCAAGTGATTTGCCCAGGGTCACACAGCTGGGAAGTGTCTGAAGTCAAATTTGAATTGTTATAATTAAATTAGTGTATGGCATAAATTGTGATAGATATAAAAGATTGTGAGTAAATTGTGACTGTTGAAAACTGTAGACTGTAGAAAACAAGACACTACAGTGTCTTGTTTTAAATAAAATATAAGGTGGTCACCAGGGAATATATTCCCAAATTATGAATATGCCCAAGTCAACTGGGTTTTATAGAGATTTTAATTAATAATACAATGAGCAATCAAAGAAGGAGAGAGAGAGAAAAAAAGTATAAGTATGAAGGGCCTTAAGCCAACATGGCCTAGACCTGAGTTCTAAGAGAGAGAGAATCAGTCATTTTTTTATCACTCACCACAAGATTTGTCTTAAGCAAGGATGTCTGGGGAACAGAGTCTCCCCAGAGGGAGTTCCAGCCAGAGTCAGCTTCCCAAGGGACTTCTTCTCAAGAAATCTTCAAAGGGCCATCTCCAAAAGGATCTGTCTCCAAGGATCTATCTACAAGCATCTATCTTCAAGGCTCCAAGGATCTCTTACTCAAGAGATTCCTTTTCTTAAATAGGGGGTTTTTTCCTATGTCACCTCCCCTAAGTTCTTCCATCTACCAATCACCGTAGATGTTTCCTAAAGGACAGCCCATCTGAATTCCTGCTAAGTCGACTAATCTCAGTAAGTCTGAACCAGAGAAAACACAGCTGAGTCGACTAATCTCATTAAGAGAAAACTTGCCTGACCCTTTTAGGTACCTAGCATCCAATTGTATCAATTCTAAAAAAAAACAGGCATGGCTCAAAAAACTCCTTGCCTTATAATAAGCATGGGTCCAAGTACTTTCATTGTTTAGCAAGGAGTTTTTTCCCCTAAAGCAGTCTTTAAGTATGGGTGGACTAGAGGTCCTCCCATTTCTGATCCTGGCAAATTCTCACATCAAAATGGGGAATGTTTCCCAGTAGGGAATTTGTTCCAATGGAGGTTTCCTCAATGTGGAAATTTTTAACATTCATAAGTCTGAGAAATTTCAAGATTTACAGAATCCAGAAACTCTTGTCTTTAGGCCTGGCACTCAATCCTCTGAGCCACCCAGCTGCCCCCAAAAGATTTATTTTTTAAAAAAGGTAATTATAGTCTGAGAAATTATAATGGAAAATATTTTGCATCAGGGAACTAATGATTAAAAGTTCCTCTCTCTTGTCAGTAGAGGAGAGTACTAGAGTAAAGAATGGTGCATTCCACTTCAAGTCATTTTTCTTGTGCTTGTTGATTTTGCTTAGGTGTTTTTGAGTACTACAAAAGGTGAAATTATTTTAAAGTCAAGACAAAATGGTCCAATAAGTTTGATTTTTATTCCTTTTCTCTTAAAGCTAATGAACTTTTAAAAAAGAATTTAGGGGAGGAAGTGTTTTCTTTATATAAACTGCTAGACATTAACAGGACAGGAGTAATTTTATGTAGGTAATTTGGAGGGAAATCCTGAATGAACTATAAATTGTCAGTGTACACAATACTCAATTCAAAATTAATATCTTCACTAAGATCACATATATCTATCTATCTATCTATCTATCTCTATATATATATGTATATATACATATATATATATATATATATCTGTGAAAAAGACCTTAACAGTCATCTAGTGTAGGTTCTACATGGGTAAGGAAACTGATAGAGAATTTAAGTGACTTTCCAAAGTCATATATGTAGTGAGTGGCAGAGCAGGGATTCAAATACATATCCTTTTTTCCCAGTGAGTAATGGGTTTTGTATTAATGCAATACATTGAAAATATTACTGGAAAAATGTCATAGATCAAAATTCCCCAATAGTATAATAGTCTACACGGTCATTTCCCCTTCAATGGACTGGACTGGTGTTTGGTTTTAGAGGATAAATGAGGAAGGAACAGATACACTCTGTTAAAGGAATATTATGTTAACTACTAACAAAAACATTTTGTCATCTTTTAAGAAATCTGCTTATCAGACTGGAAATGGGGAGGTTATAAACACTTGAAATGGAATTAAAACTCAAGGTAAGGAATGAATAAATATGAGACATTTAGCCACCCTAAACGAAATGAGGTTTCATGAACTTGAAAATCCCATCTAAGAATATGGAGAGATCATGTATTTGACATGGATATACCTCTCATTCAACTTGGAGGAGGGAAAGGAATAAAAGAAGAGTTATATAAATATTGGAAAGAATAATACATATTCCAGATATTGAAAATTACAAAAGAAGTGGATCCCCAAATTTAAAGACTTCCCATCACCTTCTTTACAGCAGGCTTCAAATATACTCTCTATGTTAAATTAAATACTATTTGTTAAGTGTTTCACTGTGTCTAGCATATAGAATTCCCTTAATCATTTATTCCCCTCCATTTACCTTTACCATTTTGTGAGATTCATTCATTTATCAAATCACTGTAGTTTATATTGCAATGGGAAAAGTAGAGTATCTATCATAACTTCCCTCTTCACTATCAAATAAAATGTTATACTATGTATTATTATCTCTGCCATCCCTGTGACCTAAAGATAGTTTCCTTTCCTTGCAAATATGAACTTGTATCCTTAATCCCTCCCTTATTATGTTCTTGAGAAATTGTTTATTTGATCATTAAATCTTTCTCTCTTATTTCTTCTCATTTGAGCTATAGAAATAGTGTCTTGGATTGTTTCTCTGCTTTCAATTTCTCATGAAAATCAGTCATAATTTTGCTTCTAAAAATATTTCTAAAATTCAAATCTGACCATGTCCTATTTTTCCCGTCTACTTACATCTTACTCCCCATCATGTAATATTTTATCCTGTGATAATCCACTTTGCTGCCTCACAAACAAAGCACTCCATCTCTTAGTGCAACATGTATTCTATGAATGTCTCTTATTTTCAGGATACTCTCCTTACTCAATGTACATACTAATTTTCCACCTTCCTTCAAGATCCAAATAAAATCCAATCATCTACAGGAATGATGTTTCCACAGGATGGGGAAAATTAGGTTTAGATCAGCATCTTACACCCTATACCAAGATGAATTCAAAATGGATAAATGACTTAAAGTTTGAAATCATAAATAAATTAGGTGAACATACAATAGAATAGTTTTCAGATCTATGGGAAAGGAAGAAATTCAAGAACAAGCAAGAGATAGAGAACATAGCAAATGGTAAAATGAATGACTTTGGTTATATCAAATTAAAGTTTTTATACAAACAAAACCAATGAGACCAAAATTAGAAAGCAAGCAATAAACTAGGAGTGCATTTTTGTAACAAAACTCTCTGACAAAGGTATAGGTTCCCAAATATATAAGTAATTAAGTAAAATTTACAAAAAATCAAGCCATTCCCCAATTGACATATGGTCAAGGGACATGAATACGCAGTTTTCACATAATATAATAAAAGCTATCAATAAGCACAAAAAGTGCTCTAAGACCCTCTTGATTAGAGAAATATAAATTAAAAGAACTCTGAGATACCACCTTATAATATGGCAGCAAAGGAAAGCGATAAATGTTGGTAAGAACGTGGCAAAATTGGGACACTAAAATACTGCTGGAAGAGTTGTGAATTGATCCAATCATTCTGGAAAGCAATTTGAAACTATGCCCAAAATTCTTTATAAGAATGCCTATCCTTTGACCCAGCCATACCATTGTTGGGTTTGTATGCCAAATATATAATACAAAATAAGACTTATACTAAAATATTCATAGCTGCACTATTTGTGGTGGTGAAAAAACTGGAAATTGAAGAAAGGTCCTTTAATTGGGAAATGGCTACACAAATTGCGGTATCTGTAGGTGATGGCATATTATTGTGCTGAAAGGAATGATGAACTATAGGAATTCCCTGTGAACTAGAAAGACCTCCAGCAATCGATGCAGAGTTAACAGAGCAGAACCAGGAGAACATTCTACACAGAGAATGATACATTGTGAAACAACTGAATGTAATAGACTTTTCTACTAGCAACAATTCAATGACCCAGGAAAATTCAGAGGAACTTATTAGAAGGAATCTCTCCACATCCAGAAAAAGAACTGTGGGAACAGAAATACAGAAGAAAAACAGAATCAATCACATAGTCCCATATGGATATGACTAGGGTTTTGATGTTAAAATATCATTCTACCATAAATATGAATAACATAGAAATAAGTTTTGAATAATGCTACATGTATAACCTTGTGGAATTGTTTGTCAATTCTGGGTAAGGGAAGAGAAGAGAAAGGGGGGATCAGAAATCATGTAATCATGGAAAAATATTCTTAATTTAAAAAAAGAAAGATTTTTCCAATCCTTCTTAAGTCTAGTGCCTTCTCATATAATTTTATTTACATATATGCATATGTGTATGTATATACACAATCTCCCTGTAAGCTTCCTGAGAGCAAGATTTTAATTACACCTCTTTGTATCTATAGTGCTTCATCTTGCAAATGACACACAGTAGATACTTAAATGTTTGACTGATTTCTCCAGAAAGCTTAATTATCTAGATATTGGATACAAAGTTTGAGATATAAGTAGAAACAACTCACACAATTTTTGAAGATTATCAGTTGCAAAAAAGTTTCTATTTTTACACTAGAAGAAAGAAATACCTGAACCAATGAATTCATGTGAATTTAGAGAGAAATATCTATTGGCTTTCTTCATATAAGTAGAAAAGAATACATGATTTCCCAATTACACACAACATAGATAGATAAATGAGGGAAAATTGAGAAAAATTAATTTATATTTCAAAAGAAAAAAAATATATATATATATATATTTTTTTTTTGCCAGAGATGTTCTTCAAAAACTACCTTCATCACTGTGTAAAGCAGGATTCTTTGATTTCTGACTGAGTGAATTTTTATAGCGAAGTGAGTTCCTACTGCATTGGAAAGTTTTGAGCTTTTTATTAACTGTGTTTGAGTTTACCAGTCTTTGATAAGAGACTCACAACGATTTAGAGGGTGAAGAAAAATTGTTGTCTGATGAAATAAAAAGCAACATGCATTTAAAATTTCCCTAAAACTTCTCATTGGGGGAAGATTTAGCTTATATCAAAAGACCAGGGAACTAAAAACAGATCAGTTTAACAGATTTGAATGCTCTCACAGGTCAAAAGGCAATTCTACTAAAGAAAATGAAAAATGTTACTCAGAATTTAAGAATAAATGTGCAATTATGAAAAGCAGAGCAGATTGATTACAATTCCTAGAGAAAATAATCCTAGCTTCTAGCTTCAATTTCTCTGAGTGAAGCATTTCTTTCTTTCCAAACACATTGCCATTCCCATATACTTTTTTGAAATGGAAGCCTGGGAAACAAAACATGAATATGAAGTTTCCAACTAACTTTTGAAATTCATAAATATAATACTTTTTTGTTCTATTAAATGATGGGCATATTCTTTATGATGCAGTATTATATATATGTATATATATATATATATATATATATATATACATATGTATCTTCTCCATTTTGCAAGTTTCTTAGTATTGCAGCTAAAATTTATTTACAAATTTTTATTATTCTCATTAATTGAAAGATATATAATGCAATGCTATTTTTATGGATTGGCAGAATGCTTAAACTACAGAAAACCATGACCAGGTTATATTTTATTTATTTTATAGTCACACTGGCAAGTACTATCTAACTTTATGTCCCATGAAATATATAAATAGTCTCTAAAACATCAGCCTGGTGTTCAGTAATTTCAAGACAAAGTCCAAGATAAGCATGATTTTATAAAATAAAAATTAATGAATATGGGTGATTATTTAACATAAAATTAAATTACTGTATTAAAATATGCTAATTTGTGATCTTATTCATCTAAAAACCCTAACTAAATGATTCTCCTCTGAATCCTCCTACCAATTCAGCTGAGGTGATCCATCCAATTTGTTAGAGATTCTCCTCTCTCTCCTGTAATAATCAAGAGATCAAAGAAGCACTTGAATTTTCTGTATAACATGGTGCTCCCTCAGCCTCTTTTTCTATCTCTCTGAGATGTAGTTTGTTCATATACTCCATGTAACTCTGTATTGGCCTTTGTGTGATATTTGATTCTAATTCTTTGTACACCATACAAAAACATTTGTCTATACAGGGCCTGGGAGTTTAGATATGATCTATTCTAAACCTTTCATAATCATAGTAGTTCACATTGAATAAAGCACTTTATACATTTCAGTGATTGTTATTAAAATAACTTGGAAAAAACATTGTGAAGATATTCTTACTTTATTTGATTCTGCAAAAAAAAAGTCTCAGGGATGTTAAATGACCTTCCAATGGTTACCCTGCTAGTGAAGTTCTAGGATTTGATTTCATATCAGATCTCTATGCTACAAGTTCCATAAGTTTTTCTTTGAGATCAACATCAATGTGTTCAGAATTGAAAGAGCAAAAACTTAAAGTGGTGTGAGGATAATTTTAGTGTGTTGACTTAAAATCTAAATAAATGGTCACTATGGGAAATTCCCAAATATGAAAATACCCAAGTCAGCTGGGGATTATGGAGATTTTAATTAATAAAGAGAGAAGGAATTAAGGGAAGGAGAGAGAGAGAGAGAGAGAGAGAGAGAGAGAGAGAGAGAGAGAGAGAGAGAGAGAGAGAGAGAGAGAGAGAGAGAGAATTAATTTAAACTTCTCTGGATCAGGCTGAGCCAAGCAGCAGTTAAAGGCCTAGGCCAAAGTGGCCTCCCTGAGCCTAAAGGAGAGGGAGTCAGTCTTATCATTCACCACAAGACCATCTCCAAGCAAGCTTCAGTCCTCCACTGAATCTCCTGAACTGAATTCAGAATCTAACTCAGTTCAACTCTGAACTCCATTGCCTCCCGACTTTTTACCCCTTCCTTTTAAAGACATTTTCTCTTATGTCATCTCCCCTAAATTTTCATGTCTACCAATCACAGTAGACATTTTTTTCCAGGCCTGCCCATTCTTAGTTCTCACCTCCTTTGGTTCTCACCTTCTCTGGTTAGATTATATCTTCTGAGTTCTTCACACCTCTTTGTTAAGCTTGCCTTTTGTAAGTTACTTGACCTTTTTAGGTACTAAATTAACGTTTACAGGTACTTAACACCTTTTTGTATTAGCTATAAAAATAGACCTATCTTAAAATTCTAGCTTTACTATAAGGTATGAGTTAGAGACTTTCATTGTTTAATCAGGAGTTTACAACTTTATCTTCCCCTAAGACATTGTCTGTGTAGGGTGGAATAATTTTAAAAGTTCCCAATACAGTCCAGATCCTTGTTAGACCAAGTATCTCCATTGTTACAATAAGGGAATAGCTAAACCAAATCTTCTAAGGTACAGTCTGAGTAGTTTTTAAGATTCACAATTGTATCAACAAAACAAATATTTGAAAATATTTAAAAATTTCCAAAAAACATTTACTTATCTAATTTAATGTACCTAATTCCCCTGTGGAAAATTATTAATATTATCATCAATTAGAGCTGAAGATTTGGAGCTGAGTGTGTGGAGTGATTTGACCTTATTTTCACTACTAAAAAGGAATGAGAGTATAATGGGAACTCTCAGGAATTTACCCAGTTCCAAAACTCTCTTTTTGAGTGTTTAAGGATTAGAATCCAGAATTTTAAATTCCTATGCAATTGAAGATACTGGACACATTAAAAACCATGTAGTCCAACTTATACCACACACACACACACACACACACACACATACACACACACACATATACAAACAGACATAGCTCCACTGTAGAATAAAGAATAAGTTGACATCTATCCTTCACTGGATACCTATGTGCACAGTCCCCCACCATCTGAGCCAGGACATCCCAGTTTTTAGCTGCTCAAAATTTAAGAATTTTCTTTCTTACAGGAAGTCTAAATTTCCTTCTTTTACTTAAGGCCTTTACTTTTGTGGAAATGGCTGGGGGTAGTGGCAAATGGAAGAAATCTAATGAAACTTAACATATAACAATACTACAAGTACTTGAAAGCAATTTTAACCACCCCTTCATCCCTAATCCTATCCCTGGGAAATGTTTTATTTTTCCTCTCAAAGCAAACATCCTCAGTTATTTTAATGGACAAATGACATGAATTTAAGACCTTTCTCTAATGTGGTTGTACTCTTCTCCCTTCCTTCTATTTTTTCTTCCTTCCTTCCTTCCCTTCTTCCTTTCCTCCCTCCTTCCCTCCCTTCCTCCCTCCCTCCCTCCCTCCCTCCCTTCCTCCCTTCCTCCCTTCCTCCCTTCCTCCCTTCCTCCCTTCCTCCCTTCCTCCCTTTCTTCCTTCCTTCCTTCCTTCCTTCCTTCCTTCCTTCCTTCCTTCCTTCCTTCCTTCCTTCCTTCCTTCCTTCCTTCCTTCCTTCCTTCCTTCCTTCCTTCTCTCCTTCCTTCCTCCCTTCCTTCCTTCTATCCTTCCTTCCTTCCTTCCTTCTTTCTTATTTCTTTCTCTGTGTACATATGTAAACATATATGCATATATGTGTTCATGTGTATATGAATATATGTCACTAATAATTGTTTTATTAATGGCATATAGTTGCAAATCACAGAAAATTCAGTTATCAGAAGAATTGAAATGATAAATGACCCAATGGGCTCTCAAAGAATGCATAATGGGTTTATGTAGGTTATAGAAGATTATTGCTATTTTCTGTGAATAAGAAATGACATGTGAAATTTCACCAAGGACATGTATGACTAGGAAAAGGAAAGATCTAGTCAAATAGAAAGCAGATGAGGTTATGCTAGACATGATAGCTGACTTTAGGTATTCGAAGCACTATTAGGCAGAAGAGGGATTTGGCATTCTCTGCCTCACCCCAGAAGGCAGAAGTTGCAGGATTGTGTAGAAAAGACAAAATAGCAACATTATGCTGTGTGTGTGTGTGTGTGTGTGTGTGTGCATGTGTGTGTGTGTGTGTGTGTGATACTCTACTTGGGCTCAGTTCTTCTCTAGGAATTTATCATCTTGCTGGCAATAGTAAGTCACATTACCCAGGGGCCAGTGGGGAGGACCCTAGTTCATAAGCCCTAAATAAATGCAAAATGAATGGATCAGACAATATATGGTACAATAGTTCATCAGGGAGGGATATATTCTATCTAGAAGTGTTGGGGAGAAGAAGGGATACTAGTCAGAGAAGTTTTCAAAGAGTTGATGGAATCTAATTTGGCCATGAAGGATGAGTAAAAAAAAATATTAATTCTTAAATGGAGGAAAATTTCATATAATTCAACCATCAACTCAAAATACTTATGTGTGAAATGAGATGCAGTGTGCCATGAGGGTCTCATATTTAAGAAGAACTTTTCATATTAACATGACTATGTGGCCCAGGGAAAGTCACTTAATTTCTTAGTGCCTCATCAATTAAGACTATCTATTAAAGACCAGCTGTTCACCTGAATAATTTTTTACATGTGCAAATTAAGGTCCAGAGAAGGGAGGTGACTTGCCAAAGGTCATACAGTTAGTAAGTTGCGGAGGTTTCATTTGGACATAATTTATCTGGGGGAAATTCAGGTGTATTTTCCTTGCCTCCATATGACCTCTGAACCTACTACATGTACACAAATTAAAAAAAAAATAACTGAACCTGGGGTTTCACTGGAAAAGGCCACTCACTGGTAAACAAACTCTCTACCTATGCAAGTTGACGTCTCCAAAATTTACAATTTTATAGCTGCTTTCATGACTGAGAGACTAATTAATTTTTCCAGGGTCACAAAGGCTACATTTAGGTGTCAAGTCTAGAACCCAGATGTTTCTGGGTTCAGAATAATGTGTAATACTCTATCCCCTACTATAACTAAGTAGAACCTAATATAGAATTGTTCCCAAACAAGAAAAAGATGACTAAAAATGTTGTGTGATGAATTTAGGAGAGGTTCACAAAATAAGGGAAGGTTGATGCAGCAAACAGTACCTGACATGAGTTTTAAAGGAAATTAGAGGTTCTATGGGATGAAAGAGGATGTGATCTATGCCAGATATATAGCTACATGGTGAGCAAAGACTTAAAGAAAGAATAGAATTCTATCAGGAAAAAAAAATTTAGTCTCATATGTATACCCAGCTACAAAAGTGTGTATGTGTGTGTGTGTATTTATGCAGAAATGGGCAGTTTTTTTCAGTTGTGTGGGACAAAGGAGGGAACAAGTTGGAGAAAATGTGTCTAGATCAAATATGTATATGGGAGAATGCTATGAGTAATTTGGAATATTAAGATATCTGGAGGGGGAGGTAGGGCTCTTTTTGATTCACAGCTTCAGGCTTACCTGTTTTCAGAAACCAGCATTGATATGACCTGGCTTTTCAAATATCCAACTCAGGAGCCAGGAAAGCCTGTTCATTTATTCTTAGCTCTGGAAGAATGCTGGGTCATTCAGCCATCTTTTTTTCCTTTATCCTCATGCAGATATCCCTGTCAGTCAAGGCTTTTGTGATGACAAAGAAGAGCAATAGACATCATATACGTGAGGCTGTAACAAATGGAAAGTCAGTGCAGACAAATCACATTACACATTCAGAAATGATCAATCACACAGTGAAGAGAGGAGAATGCCCAATTTTGAAGAAATAGAATCTGTAGCAGATTATTTACTTATCATTTTCATTTGTTTTCTCATTCCTCAGGGAAACAGATACCCTTCCATAACTTAGAGTCCGAAGCAATCAAAGTCAATTTCCTTTCTTTGTTTCTAACAACTGGAAACAGGACCTCTGAGTAAGAACCTAAAATATTATCTAATTTCATTTTACTTCAATATCAGAAGAAGAACCAAACTAGATTATTGAGAATTACTTATGAAATGGATTATTTAGCCCCATAGAGAGATAACCTCCTTCCCTGGCATCACTTATTCAACTGGATTGAGTTTAACATCAAATAAAGCTATGATAAATGAGATTGCAAGAAACTGTATTATTATTATTATTATTATTATTATTATTGTGGATGAACTCAAATTTTAAATGTTAATCTAGTCTTCAAACCTTCAGCTGCTTATGCTCTATCCAACCTCATAATCCTTCCCATTAATCCTACCATGGGCCCACTTTTCCTCAGTTAGAATAGAAGCCCTTTGTCTAGACCTCCAGGAACAATGTTCCTAATCTCTGAGGAAAGCAATCTCCTTAGTTTTTGGAATTGTATTCTTAGGACTGATCTCTCTCAACTGGTGAGAAAGTAAAAGCTGATCTAATCTATTTTTTTCCAGTGTGTTACAGACTAGAAAGTACTTAACTTTCCATCCAATAGCCAGGTAAAAGGATATTAACTGAATTTTCAAGGGGAAAATAATAATTAACTGGACAATAGATATATATGCTTGCAATGAGATGGACAGTGTATAGGACTTTACATCAATATTTATCTATTTGGCAAAGACTTAACAAAGGTACAAAATGCTGTGCTCTGGAGTTAACAGGAAGACAATGGACTGTATTTTCTTTGACAGCTCTAGGAAAACAGATATATGGTTTCTGTATTTTTTTTCATTTATTTAAGTCATTTTCAACTCTTTGTAACCCAATTTGGGTTTTTCTTGACAAAGATACTAGAGCAATTTCCAATTTCCTCTCCAGTTCCTTTTACTGATGAGGAGTTGAAGAAACCAAGGTTAAGTGACTTCCCTAAAGTCACATAGCTAGTAAGTGTCTTCCTTTTAAACTTGTGTTTAAATAATAGTGTAATGAATGGCATAGTTTACTTGAAGTAAGGAAAATAGAATGAAATCTGGCCTCAGACACTTATTAGCTGTGTAGCCAAAGGAAAATCATTTAAAATGTTTGAACTTCAGAAAACTTTGCAAAATTATAATTTATAGATGGTAAATTCTTGTCATACCAACACAACTTTAGAGAAGGGATTGAAAAGGAATAAATATTTCTATAATTCTCAATAAAATCAAGATTGGAAAGACTTAATGATAATGACAAAAATGTGCTAGGACATAGACTAAGCATTTTTTCTTACAAACATTATCTCATTTGACCCCTACAACAACCCTGCAAGATATGTGTTTTTATTCTCCTTAATTTAGAATTGAAAGAAACTGAGGTAAGCAGAGGATAAGTCAATTGTCTAAGATGGTTTTTTCTGAGGCTGGATTTGAGCTCAAGCTTTTGTAAGTCCAAGTCTGGCTTTTCATCCACACAGCCACTTGGCTGACTCTAAATACCAAAATAGCCTTTTTATTTTCTTAATAGTGTGGTAAGCAAGACACTAAATTTTCAGTAAAGATATGTTTAAATTTTCTCTTTGCTTCCAGTATAACCTTGAATAATTCATTTCACTCTATTGAAACAGCATATAAAAAGATTCAATTAGATCGGAACTATGGTCCTTTCTAATATTAAGTCCTGGGATCCTTCCATGATTCTAAGCCAGTTTCTATTTCAACCATTTTACTGGTCCATCAGAATTCAGGCTCTCATTCCCCTCAAGTTCTACCCCTATGTTAACAACAGTCAGGCTTGGGTAGGCTTATTTTCTGAAAGCTTTTAAGAGCTCCCTGCTGTTCTGAGAAAACAGCAATGGTCTCCCAAATTCCCATCATTTATTAAGACTGCTTTAGTAGAGTTGATGCTTTTGGAAAAAGATAAAAAAAAGACTGCAAGCCTTCTTCTGAAGTTTGCCTTCCATTATTTAACCTTGTCTTGAAAATATGATCACTTTATTTTCCCAACTAACTTGCATTTTCCAATCTGACAGTTCACTATATATCATCTCTTTTCCATTGCTCCTGGCTCTCTCTCTTCTTGCTGATGGACTGTGCCAAACATCTGAGCTCTATGACTGGGGGCTCACAACTGTCATGTGCTCCCTGTGGGATACTCTCTCAGGATTATAGTTATACCCGTAATATAGGAATTGTCTTGGAGAAATGGCCTGAGACAACCCTTCTGCCTCTAGCAGAGGAATGCTGAATGTGTGACTTCCAATTTAGAAGTCCCTCTGAAATGGAAATAAATACTGTCTGATCCTTCATGGGTCCAATTTATACCTACAGTATTGCCTTGGGACCAGATATACTTCCAGACTTTCTAAAGTGTATAAGAAGAATGGTTCTGTTTGAGTTTTGTACTCCTATGCAAACATGAGCAAGTTAAAACACCTGGTGTAGTGTAGTTTCCTCAAATGTAAAATGATGGGATGAGGTAACGATATAAGAAAAGGTCCATGGGATTTGGCTTCAGAAAACCTGGCTTTAAGTCTCATATTGACATCAGATAAGTTAATGTAGTTTTCTGAACCTCACTTTCCTTATCTTATTTATTATATAGAGATGTTTGATTAGTCTTCTAAGAAATCTTGGAACTCCAATTCCTATAATCCTATAAAAGGATCTCTAAGGCCTCTTCCAGTTCTTTGATTCTAAAGAGGAGACTATGGATTTTGATCCATCAGCTTAAGGGTAGATGGATGGGAAGGGAGAAAAATAAATCCCACAATAATCCAGGACATAAAATTTAAAAACTAAAATGAAATGAAATGAACATCCATGGCAAAGGAGTTCTGAAACCTAACTTCTCCTTTTGCAACAATAATTTCACCCATGACTTAAATTTACTTTCAAGAATTTCATAGAGTGATAAAATCCCTTCTGTCTTATCATTTCATCCTTTTTGTGTTTTTCCTTCAATTCTTACTTTTAAACTCCCTTAAACACACTCACTCACTCACATACGCACATACACAGAATCCACAAATACATGTCGTTTTCAGGAAGTATAACCAATGAGAGTATGAAGACCTAAATAAAAATAATTCCAGGTAGATAGGAGAAGTAGTGTCACTGAGGAAGTATAGGAGGAGGATCTACTGAACCAAGTTCCTCTACTTCATGGTTATAAAAATGATGGAAGTTTAGGGTAAGGTACAATTGTACAAAAGACATAAAGAAAATAAAATTCCTAGAAATGATTCATAAAATTTATACTTGGAAGTTATTACAGAGATCATCTCATTCAACCTACATGTACACCAGTCACTAAGGTTAAGGGGCAAGGACTTCACAAAGGTCATCATAATAGGGAATAAGGGTCAGAAATAACATTTGAAACCAACTTGGATGCATCCATCAATAGGTATTTTCCCACTATGTCTGGTTGCTTCTTTTTTTTTTTTAAATATATTTTATTTGATCATTTCCAAGCATTATTCGTTAAAGACATAGATAATTTTCTTTTCCTCCCCCCCCACCCCCCATAGCCAACGCGTAAGTCCACTGGGCATTAGATGTTTTCTTGATTTGAACCCATTGCTTTGTTGATAGTATTTGCATTAGAGTGTTCATTTAGAATCTATCCTCTGTCATGTCCCCTCAACCTCTGTATTCAGGCAGTTGCTTTTTCTCGGTGTTTCCACTCCCATAGTTTATCCTTTGCTTATGAATGGTGTTTTTTTCTCCTGGATCCCTGCAAGTTGTTCAGGGACATTACACCGCCACTAATGGAGAAGTCCATTATGTTCGATTATACCACAGTGTATTAGTCTCTGTGTACAATGTTCTCCTGGTTCTGCTCCTCTAGCTCTGCATCACTTCCTGGAGGTTGTTCCAGTCTCCATGGAACTTCTCCACTTTATTATTCCTTTTAGCACAATAGTATTCCATCACCAACATATACCACAGTTTGTTCAGCCATTCCCCAATTGATGGGCATCCCCTCGTTTTCCAGTTTTGGGCCACCACAAAGAGCGCAGCTATGAATATTTTTGTACAAGTCTTTGTGTTCATTATCTCTTTGGGGTACAGACCCAGCAGTGCTATGGCTGGGTCAAAGGGTAGATATTCTTTTGTCGCTCTTTGGGCATAGTTCCAAATTGCCCTCCAGAATGGTGGGATCATTTCACAGCTCCACCAGCAATGAATTAATGTCCCTATTTTGCCACATCCCCTCCAGCATTCATTACTTTCCTTTGCTGTTATGTTAGCCAATCTGCTAGGTGTGAGGTGATACCTCAGAGTTGTTTTGATTTGCATCTCTCTGATTATAAGAGATGTAGAACATTTCTTCATGTGCTTGTTAATAGTTTTGATTTCTTTATCTGAGAACTGCCTATCCATTTCCCTTGCCCATTTATCAATTGGAGAATGGCTTGATTTTTTGTACAATTGATTTAGCTCATTATAAATATGAGTAATTAAACCTTTGTCAGAGGTTTCTATGAAGATTTTTTCCCAATTTGTTGTTTCCCTTCTGATTTTAGTTATATTGGTTTTGTTTGTACAAAAGCTTTTTAGTTTGATGTAGTCAAAATTATTTATTTTACATATTGTGATTCTTTCTATATCTTGCTTGGTTTTAAAGCCTTTCCCCTCCCAAAGGTCTGACATGTATACTATTCTATGTTTACCCAATTTACTTATGGTTTCCTTCTTTATGTTTAAGTCACTCACCCATTTTGAATTTATCTTGGTGTAGGGTGTGAGGTGTTGATCTATTCCTAGTCTCTCCCACACTGTCTTCCAATTTTCCCAGCAGTTTTTATCGAATAGTGGATTTTTGTCCCAAAAGCTGGGATCTTTGGGTTTATCGTATACTGTCTTGCTGAGGTCGCTTTCCCCCAGTCTATTCCACTGATCTTCCTTTCTGTTTCTTAGCCAGTACCAAATTGTTTTGATGACTGCTGCTTTGTAATATAGTTTTAGGTCAGGTACTGCAAGGCCCCCATCATGTGTGTTTTTTTTCATTATTTCCCTGGATATCCTTGATCTTTTGTTCTTCCAAATGAACTTTGTTATAGTTTTTTCTAAATCAGTGAAGAAGTATTTTGGTAGTTCAATGGGTATGGCACTAAATAGATAAATAAGTTTGGGTAGGATGGTCATTTTTATTATATTGGCTCGTCCTATCCATGAGCAGTTAATGTTTTTCCATTTGTTCAAGTCTAGTTTTAGTTGTGTGGCGAGTGTTTTGTAGTTGTGTTCATATAGTTCCTGTGTTTGTCTTGGGAGGTAGATTCCTAGGTATTTTATTTTGTCTAAGGTGATTTTGAATGGGATTTCTCTTTCTAGTTCTTGCTGCTGAGCTGTGTTGGAGATATATAGAAAAGCTGATGATTTATGTGGGTTTATTTTGTATCCTGCAACTTTGCTAAAGTTGTTGATTATTTCAATTAGCTTTTTGGTTGAATCTCTAGGATTCTTTAAGTAGACCATCATGTCATCCACAAAGAGTGATAACTTGGTCTCCTCCTTGCCTATTTTGATGCCTTCAATTCCTTTATCTTCTCTAATTGCTACTGCTAGTGTTTCTAGTACAATGTCAAATAGTAGAGGTGATAATGGGCATCCTTGTTTCACTCCTGATCTTATTGGGAATGCATCTAGTTTATCCCCATTGCAGATGATATTAGCTGTTGGTTTTAGATATATACTGTTTATTATTTTTAGGAATGACCCTTCTATTCCTATGCTTTCTAGTGTTTTTAATAGGAATGGGTGTTGTATTTTATCAAAGGCTTTTTCTGCATCTATTGAGATAATCATGTGGTTCTTGCTAGTTTGCTTGTTGATGTGGTCAATTATGTGGATGGTTTTCCTAATGTTGAACCAGCCCTGCATCCCTGGTATGAATCCTACTTGATCATGGTGAATGATCCTTCTGATCACTTGCTGGAGTCTTTTTGCTAGTATCCTATTTAAGATTTTTGCATCTATATTCATTAGGGAGATTGGCCTATAGTTTTCTTTCTCTGTTTTTGACCTGCCTGGTTTTGGAATCAGTACCATGTTTGTGTCGTAAAAGGAGTTTGGTAGAACTCCCTCTTTGCTTATTATGTCAAATAGTTTGTGTAGTATTGGGATTAACTGTTCTCTGAGTGTTTGATAGAATTCACAGGTGAATCCATCAGGCCCTGGGGATTTTTCCTTAGGAAGTTCTTTGATGGCTTGTTGGATTTCAATTTCTGATATGGGATTATTTAGGAATTCTATTTCCTCTTCTGTTAGTCTAGGCAGTTTGTATTTTTGTATATATTCATCCATTTCTCCTAAATTGGTGTATTTATTGCCATATAATTGGGCAAAGTAATTTCTAATGATTGCCTTAATTTCCTCTTCATCAGAGGTGCTGTCCCCCTTTTCATCTTTAATGCTGTGAATTTGCTTTTCTTCCTTCCTTTTTTTAATTAGATTGACCAGTACCTTGTCTATTTTGTTTGTTTTTTCAAAGTACCAGCTTCTTGTCTCATTTATTAAATCAATAGTTCTATCACTTTCGATTTTATTAATTTCTCCCTTAATTTTTAGGATTTCTAATTTGGTTTTCTGCTGGGGGTTTTTAATTTGATCGCTTTCCAGTTTTTTCATTTGCATTTCCAATTGATTGATCTCTGCTCTCCCTTGTTTGTTAATATAAGCATTCAGGGATATGAATTTACCTCTGATTACTGCTTTGGCTGCATCCCAAAAGGTTTGAAAGGATGTTTCGCCATTGTCATTTTCCTCGATGAAATTATTAATTGTTTCTATGATTTCTTCTTTAACTAAACGGTTTTGGAGTATCATATTGTTTAATTTCCAATTGGTTTTAGATTTGGTTTTCCATGTACCATTACTAATCATTATTTTTATTGCCTTGTGATCTGAGAAGGCTGTATTCATTATTTCTGCTTTTCTGCATTTGTGTGCTATGTTTCTGTGACCTAATGTATGGTCAATTTTTGTGAATGTGCCATGTGGTGCTGAGAAGAAGGTGTATTCCTCTTTATCCCTATTTATTTTTCTCCATATGTCTATTAAATCTAATTTTTCTAAGATTTCATTCACTTCTTTTACCTCTTTCTTATTTATTTTTTGATTTGATTTATCTAAATTTGATAATGGTTGGTTTAAGTCTCCCACTAGTATGGTTTTATTGTCTATTTCTTCCTTCAATTCTCCTAGTTTCTCCATTAGAAATTTGGGTGCTATATTATTTGGTGCATACATATTGATTAATGATATTTCCTCATTGTCTATAGTCCCTTTTAACAAAATATAATTACCTTCCCTATCCCTTTTGATCAGGTCTATTTTTGCATTGGCTTTATCAGATATCATGATTACCACTCCTGCCTTCTTTCTATCAGTTGAAGCCCAGAAGGTCTTACTCCATCCTTTAATTCTGACCTTGTGGTTGTCAACCCGCCTCACGTGTGTTTCTTGAAGACAACATATGGTAGGGTTTTGGATTCTAATCCATTCTGCTATTCGTCTATGTTTTATGGGTGAGTTCATCCCATTCACGTTCAAAGTTATGATTGTCATTTGTGGACTCCCTGGCATTTTGATTGCCTTCCCTAATTCTAACCTATTCTTCTTCGGCTCTACCTTTTAGTCCAGTGATTTACTTTGAAACAGTCCCCCTTGTCCCCTCCCTTGATGTTTCCCTTTTTAGTCCCTCCCTTTTTGTTCCCTCCCCCTCCCCCCTCTCTTTTCCTCCCTTTTTGTTCTCCCTCTCCCCCTCCCCCCCTTGGTTTTCCCTTCTCCTTACCCTTGTTGGGTAAGATAGAATTCAAGATCCCAATGGATCTGGATGTTTTTCCCTCTCAGAGTTGATTTCCCTGAGATTGAGGTTTAAGTAAACCCCCCCCCTCTCTTCCTCTCCTTCTTATAGGAGTTTTCTTCCCCTCCCCTTCCCATATGAATCTTTGTGTGAGAATGATTATTCTATTTGGTCTTTCTTTACCCCCTATTTATACATTACATTTTCCCCACATATTAGTATACATAGGTTGATATAAATGTAGTCCTTATAGAAGAGAGTTTGAGTAAAAGAAGAAGATAACATTTTCCCCTTTCCTTAATATTTACCTTTTCAGGTATTCCTTGGTCTTTGATTTTCGGTATCAAACTTTCCACAGAGTTCTGGTCTTTTCTTTGCAAAAAGTTGGAAGTCTTCTATTTTGTTGAATGCCCATACTTTCCCTTGGAAGTATATAGTCAGTTTTGCTGGGTAGCTGATTCTTGGTTGGAGACCCAGCTCTCTTGCCTTTCTGAAGATCATGTTCCATGCCTTACGATCATTCAGAGTAGAACTTGCAAGGTCTTGGGTGACACTGATTGGCATTCCTTTATATCTAAATTGTCTTTTTCTGGCTTCCTGTAGGATTTTTTCTTTTGTTTGATAGCTTTGGAATTTGGCAATTACATTCCTGGGAGTTGTCTTTTGGGGGTTTAGTGTAGAAGGTGTTCTGTGAGCTCTGTCAGTGGCTGTATTGCCCCCTTGTTCTAGAATCTCTGGGCAATTTTATTTGATTATATCTTGTATCACCATGTCCAGTTTGGTGTTTATTTCTGGCTTTTCTGGGAGTCCAATTATTCTTAAATTATCCCTTCTCCCCCTATTTTCAAGATCTATCACCTTGTCGGTGAGATATTTTATGTTCTCTTCTAATTTCTTGGTATTTTGGCTTTGCTTTATTAATTCTTGCTCTTTTACACGATCGTTGTCTTCCAGCTGCCTGATTCTGGCCTTTAAAGCCTGGTTTTCCTTTTCAGTTTCATCATACCGGTTTTGTAGATGCGTGAATTTCTTTTTCATTATTTCCAACTTTTCCTCCCAGAAGGCTTCCATCTTTTTGGTCATTTCTGATTCAAATTCTTCATAGGTTTGTGGAGAGTTTCCATTTCCTTTGGAAGGTTTTGGAGCATTTTCTTTTATATTATCTTCTATCTGCTCTGTATTTTGTATTTTGGCTCCATAGAATGTGTCCAAAGTCGCCCCTTTCTTCTTATTTTTCTTGGTATTTTGGGGCTTCTGTGCTTCTGTGGAGTTTTCCATCTCTGAATGTGGAGGATTGGCTTTTCTTGTCTCTGTCTGGTGTTCAGAAGCTTTAGTCCTGGGCAGATGGTTCTATGACTTTCCCTGGGTTAAACTGAATGTGCCTCACTGGAACTGGAGTGGAAGGGTCGGACCACGTTGCTTTCAGGAAGTTGCCTTCAGAATAGCTGGCCGTGAGGCTGTTTCCTTGGCCTGCGGGGGGATGGGCTGCAGCTAACCCAAGCTCCGAGAGCAAGGACTTTCACTGAGACTTGGATAGCAGGATCCAGCCCGTGAGGCTGTCTTGCCTGCCCTGAGGGTTGCTGTTGTTTCGACCAGCTCTCTGTAGCGGGAGCCCCAGGCAGTAACTTTCACTGGGACTCCGGTAGAAGGCCCTGAGGGTTCTGCTCTCTGAGCCCAGCCGGCCGGGCTGTGGCTTCCGGGAGCCTTGGACTCTGCGCTCCTACCCCTGCGGTCTGAGTGATCTCGGGTTCTGGCTTTTGAGGGGAGCCGTACCTTTTGAACCGGGTCCAGGTCCAGGAGGAGGCTTCCCAGGGTCTGTGCTGTTGATCGTTTTGAATTTCGGCGCCTTAGGAGCTTATCGTTTGAGATCGGTCGGGAAGGGTTTTCAGGAGATCTGAGCTTTAGCTTTCTCTAAGCCGCCATCTTAACCGGAAGTCTGTCTGGTTGCTTCTTAAATGAGATGAAACCAATATCACCTTTAAGCATGCTCTGATTTGACTTAATATGAGATACATTACAAAAAAAGGGTTCACACAGTTCTGAATCTTATATATATTTACCATTATTTCCTAGATTTGAAACTCTAGTGTTTCTGGTTGTCACAGAAAGTGGGATCAGAAAAGAACATTTGTCATCAGCACTACTTTGATTGTCTATGACCCAGAATGGTAATTCTCATTTTTTTTCATACATATGTATTAAACATATATTATGAAGATATTTTATTTTATGAAATAAATATATTAACACATTCCCACATAAGTTTTCTGAAGTTATATGATCCAAATTGTCTCCCTTTGTCCTCTCCCTTCCCCCTTCTAGATTTGGCAAACAAATCAATCTTGGTTATACATGTATTATCATGCAAACCATATTCAGGAATGGTAATTTAATTAAACTAAATTAAATCTTCCAAAGAATGCTGGTAAGATGACTTGGCATTTATTGCTGGAAGGAACTGTTTGTACCATGTCTCCTGTTTCATAGAATGTGCAGCTTCTGAACAATGAGCATATTTACTAACATTCTACTGCCCAGACATATGTTAGTCAACAGATTCATTCACAAAACAAATATATATATATATATATATATATATACATATATATTTAATATCTATTTATTTAACTCTCTATCAGCCATCTATTCATGAACCTTTATCTGTCTTTCATTTATAATCTTGTCATCTGCCTATTTATCCTATAGCTAGATGATAATAAAATAATTGGATTATAGTTCTGGAGTTTTAAAGTATCTCACAGGATCTCTGGTACAAGTTCTCATATTATATATAAAGAAACTGAAGGGGGCAGCTGGGTAGCTCAGTGGTTTGAAAACCATGCCTAGAGATGGGAGGTCCTTGGTTCAAATCCGGCCTCAGCCACTTCCTAGTTGTGTGACCCTGGGCAAGTCACTTGAAACCCATTGCCTAGCCCTTACCACTCTTCTGCCTTGGAGCCAATACATAGTATTGACTCCAAGACGGAAGGTAAGGGTTTAAAAGAAAAAATGAGACCCATGAAAGTTAATTAATTTTTGCATGCAGCATGCAGCAAAAGAAATTACTGCATCAAGATTCTCTGACTATAAAACAGTTGTCTTTCCATTATATCACTATACTCCCATTGGACCACTATGTTCTCAAATATTTTGGGACTAGAGAGAATTTCTTATTAAAATATATTACAGAATCATTAATTTCATTCTGAAAGGTAACTTAGAATCCATCTATTACAACATTCTCATTTTATATGTGGAAAAATGGAATTGGAAAGGTCAAGCCAAGTGAACAATTAGTTACTAATTGCCTTTTATGTGTCAGACACTAGAGAAATAAAAAAAGGACTACACTCTAGGACTACACAATCAAATGATTGAGACAATACAAGAGCAACTCTATTCTAAGGGGATATCAGCAAGATAAATTAGAGATAATCAAAAGAAGAAATGCATTATAATTAAGGTGAATTGTGGGTATAATTTTATCTTGGCTTGAAGAAAGTCAGAGAAAGTAAGGGATGGAGATGAAGAGGCAAAGAACTCTAGGCATAGGGAGTGACTAGTGAAACACAAGATGGGATGTCTTTTGAAGGAAAGAGCAAGAGACTCATTATCATAGGATTGCTGATACACCGGTGAGAATAGAAGGTATAATGACACTGAAAAGGTAGGAAGCAGCCAGATTATGAAAGTCATATAATCAAAACAGAGTTTTTTTTTTATTTCATTCAATGTCATGTCCAAGATCAGACATAGTAAATTACTGAGCATTCCAGAACAACATGGATGGGAACATTTGTTGATGATGTCTGTGAGTTAGGTTTTAAAAAGAGAATGTACAAGTTAGAAAGAAGAAGAAAATAAAGTATGAGAATGGTTCCTAAAATTATGGCTTCTACCTGGATCATGCATTGATATGCTGAGGTCTTTAGCCCTTGAAATTACCCATCTTTTCAAATTAATATGGAACTTTGATTATTGATCCTAGGTACTGGTCCAGCTAAAGGGTGATACTTATCTCCTGAATAGTTTACTCTTGATTGAATATTGTCATTCCATATTAATCTTTGAAGAATTTGTTTATCTCAGAGACCCAACTTTCCTATGGAAAGCATCACTTAAGACTGAGCCACTGAGGGACGGAATATTTCATAGTGACTCACCATTGCTTATTCCCTTTATTAGGTATTCAGTTGACAGTAATAGAATGAAGGCAGAGGTACATCTGAAAACATAACCTTTTGCTCTAGTTGTTAGAACAAAATTGGCTTTAGAAGCCATATGGTGAATATTTCCTCAAGCTCATCAAGGCAACATAGCATGCTTATTATGACCTCATTGTGACAGATTAATACTTGGACTTCAATTTGCAAGTGTCATGTCTCATGAGCATTGAACATTTGAATTATCTTGTGGGAAGGCAGAAGATATGGAATGTCAACCTTATGACCCAAATTTTTCTTATATAGCCTTGAAAAATAGGCATTCTGGGGTGAAGAATGGCTACATTCTACAACTAGCTCTGGACTGATAGTCCAAGGTGGAAAATAACTATTTTGATTAGTTGATTAACAAAAAATGGGGGAAATTTAAAAGATGTTAATCAACTGTATCGCCAGTGTTTAGTGTGCTTTCCCTAAATAGCTAACATGAGAGTGAATGATACAAGGAAAGGTTCTCTGGGACCTCTTTACTGAAGGTTGACTGGTAGTCATACATATTAGTCTCTGTTCTTTGCCTTTTTTTCATTTGTTCTCTTTTTAAGTTATAATATTGGAAATGTCTATCATATTATTAGCACAGAAATTCAGAATAAAAAACAACTAGAAATCTGGAAGTCAGATTCAAGGTTACATTTTAAAGCCTTCTAGCCCAGAAGATAGAATCTTTAGCATATACTCAACTGACAAGCATATAAACAGTTTTCAGAAGAAATAAAAGCTATCTGAAGACATAAAATGTTTTAAGTCAATATTGATTAGGGAAATACAAATTAATTAGGGTTGGGGCTGTTGGTTATTCTAAGGATGACCAACTGTGAAAAACTTATGTACTCTGATCAGCACAATGACCCAGAGCAATTCCAAAGTCCTCATGAGGAAAAAAGTGTTCTACTTCCAGAGAGAGAACTGATGGTATCTCAGTGAAGATTTAAATATATACTTTTCAATGTATTTTTCTTACTTTTTTACAACTTGGCTATTATGGATATGTTTTGCATGATTTTACATGTATAATTAATATCTTGTTTGCTTTATCAATGAATGAGGGAAAGGTAGGAGTGAGGGAGAGAATTTGGACATCAATTTTTTTAAATTATTTAAAATATATAAATAATAAATTTAATTTTAATGCATTTTTGGTGTGACTTGAGGGAAACAAAATAATTTTATTTCAGCAGTTATGCATTATTTGGCAGTGAATCTGACATGTAGAATGCTATGTAACATTATATGGAATATGAACCCTCTCTCCCCAGGAGTAATATGGTATATATGGGCTTTGGGAAGTAGAGGAAGAATGCTCATGCTTTTATTTTTACTATCCAGTCTAAACAAAATGCATTAGATAATTGATGTTTACTAACTAGGCTTCATTTCAATATGCTCAATTATCTATGGATAACAGCTGAGCCAACAAATCAGAATGAGGCAGAGGGCTGAGCCTATGCCATTAGAGAAATACCTCCTGCCCATCTCTCAAAGGGTACTCTTGAACAATGAAAAAGAAAAATTATGCCAGCCACACCCCAGGAAGTTCAGGACAGACATATCTTTTTAGAATCTTTTCCTTCTACTACAGTGTATGCTATGCAATCATAATTAATCTAATGGAACAGATGTTCAAGGGCATGAGAAATCAAAATGGAGAAAAGGAGAAGGAAGAGCATTAACTTGAGTAGATTTGGTATTAAACCTGGGTGCAATCACCAATAGGTCACATGTCATTATGTATATTAGGTTCAAAGCACTGACAAGTTAAAAAGATGGATATCAAACTATTCAAATACAGATATGAAAATTATGTATATAGTATATTGGAGTAAACAAAGTAAACAAAATTCTAGGTTTGAATTCTGTCTGACAGTTATTAGCTATGTGAATGTAGCCTTCAAAATTCTGCTTGTCCTCATTTTCCTCATCTGTAAAATAGAAGTATTAATATGCACATTAATTAATTAATAAGCATGTTAATATGCACAAATTCTATCTCATAAGCATCTTGGGAGGCTTAAATGAGAAGACCTATGTCATTGGTTCTATAGACCTTCCAATGAGCTCCACAAACCACAGTTATTATTACCACGGAAGGTGAAGTCTATACAGATCAAGATTCTTCAAAGTAGAAGCAGAAAGTGCAACAAATGAGATATAAAGAGATTATTTTTTTCAGGAAAAAGGATTTCATTTCTTTCATGGGAGTAGAGCATAGGATTAGGATGAGAGATTGGAGAAATGATTGTATTTCAGATTGAGTGAATAATCTGATAGGTTTCTCTGAATGTACAGGAGAGGAACATTTTAAAGAGGTGGAATAAAAGGAGATGCCTATAATTGGAGAATTTTGGAGTTAAAATGAATGTAGTAGTAATAGCAGTAGTAGTAATAGTAGTAGTAGTAGTAGTAGGAGGAGGAGGAGGAGGAGGAGGAGGAGGAGGAGGAGTAATAGTAGTAGTAGCTCTAGTAGTAGTAGTAGTAGTAGTAGTAGTAGTAGTAGTAGTAGTAAGTGTAGTAGTAATGGTAGGAGGAGGAGGAAGAACATGAGGAAGAGGAATAGTAGTAGTGGTGGTGGTAGCACAATAAGATCTCATTTTACATGAACTCAACATACTTGCATTCAGGTATATGCAATTTGCAATGGAAAAAATAAAGGTAGAAAAATAAATAAAATAAAAAAATTAAGTTACATGCTAACACCGTGCCATTTTCCCAAAATAGCATGAACTCTTTACAACATCTAATTCAATCATACACATTGTCACTTTGGGTAAGAGATGAGTCATCACATAGGTTTGTGCCAAACTTTAATACCTGCATCAGTCTTTGTCCATAATTTTAGCTTATTACAAATCATATCCACATAAGTGCAATGTTTCTCTTTGTATCATTAATTTTTTTTAATTTACTCATGATGGCCCAAAAGTTCAAAAGCAATGGTGCCTAGGTTTGTTTATATAAGAAATTATTAAATTATTAAATAATCGGGTTCACTGTTATACACAATTTTCCACTTACATAAAAGGTCTTGCAATGTATTGGATTACTTAAATGAGGTCATACTTTGATAATAGGAGCAAGAGGAGGAGCAAGAGGAGGAATAGGGATAGTATTAGTAGTTGTCAAAGTAGTATCATCTATATAATGCTTTATGATTTACAAAACACTCTTATTATTTTAACTTATTGGATCCTCACACAATTCTGTGAGATAACTGCTATTATTTCAATTTCACAGATGTTACAAATGAGGCATTGGAGAAAAAAAATAGCTTGCTCAGGGTCACACAGGTATTAAGTATATGAGGCAAGATTTGAACTCTAATCTTCCTGGCTCAAAGTTCAGTTTTTAATGTATCATGCAATAGGTGTCTAAAAATTAGATGATCTTACCTACTGCCCTTATTTTATACAAAAGGAAGAAATCACAAAGCCAGGAGAGCAAGTGAGTGATCACAGGGAACAAACATTTTAATCAGAATAGCCAGGATCAGTTGTGGAGAAAAATGTAGCAGAGGGGATTAGCTGAAATCTATAGTGATTACAGAAAAATGGGTGTCAGTTATAAACTCTAGAAGGCTTTGAGTAATTTTAATAAAAAAAAATATTTTGCTTCTAGCCTTGGAAAAATGATATAGAAATTCTTCTACAAATTAATGCTTATGAATTTCACTTATTAAAGAAACAACTCCATAATTATCTGGTTTATTCAAAATTCAAGACACCTATCATTGCTTGAGCTTTCAAAAAAAAGCAACTATGGAAGAACAAGGATGTATTGTAACAGAATAAACTGGGGCATCCTAATTATATGAGTTTTCTAGGAAATCACTATTGACCCTAGTCCGGTTTTGTGCTAGACAGGTGGCTGCCAAATCAACAAGGAAATTCTGTCATAACAGGTAAAACTATTGATTCTTTATGAAGACCAAATATTGTTGTTATCCAATTAGTATTCAGAAGTAAGCATTTGCAAAAATATGGAAATAAAATAGATTGTTATCAATAGTCTTATATGGTATGAAACAGTGAAAAAGGATAGCCTTAAAAATCCAAGGACATGCATTCAATTATCACAACTAATTCACTATCTATATCATATTTGGAAAATAATTTTACTTCATGGACCTGTTGCTTTATTGGTAACATAACAATGTTGAATTAAATGACTTTTGAAGTCCATTCTATCTCTAAATCCATGATAAATTAATTCTTATGATGTATCAAAATGAAGAAAATGTAGACATATCACATTCACACAGTCATGGGCCTTTCATCCTGCTCCTCTTAAAAGCAGAGTAAGAGTCCAAGTAATCAAGAAGCAAACTGAATCTCAGTTCCAAAAATGCATTTTTAGTAATTAGAACTAAACGATGTAAAAGGGGATATTTGTGTAGATAGGTAGCTCCTCTTCCTGGGAGGTTATCAAGAATGTACTCAATGGCCACCTGTTGGGTTTGGGTTTGCACTAGTTAGCTACTACAATACCTTACAAAATACTTGCTGGTCTAATGTTCTCATTACTGACATACTTATCTCCCCATTCCACCTGAGGAAATCTTCAGTTTCTTAAAGTAGACATGTTCCGTAACACACCAACAGGTTGGTGGCCTATTAGTTACCTGCAACCTAGTTTAGCCCACCTACTGAGGTGGGTTTATTATGGCATGATCTCTTCACCTGATATAGCTTTTGCAACTACAGGTGAAAGTTGAGTGGCAGATGGACACCAAAGGTGAATAAGCAGCCCTGGAAAGGGCTCAGGAAGCCCTTATGCTACAAGTAAAGAAGACACTACGGAGACCTTAGAGCATAATTAAGTGATGAAGAAGCCAAGGTTATCCATTCACTGCTTCCTGGGCAAACATAAATAAATAACTTTTGTCGGTCACTGAACTTTTTTTAATTTAATTTTTCTTTCCAGATTACATATCAATACAATTTCTCAGTATTCATTTTCTGATATTTTGCAATCCATATTCTCTCTCTCTCCTTTCTACCTCTTCTCTCACCCTTAGAAGACAGGCAATATGATAAAAGTTGTACATATATTATCATAGGATACATATTTCAATGTCCATCATGTGAAAGAAGAGACATATTGCTTACAACAGAGAAAAAATCATGGAGGAAATAAATTGCCATTGAACTTTGATGACTGAAAAGGAGATTGAGACTAAGAAATTTCTGTAACTCTGCCTCATCTAAATTCAATTTGTGTGGATGTAAAGATCTCATTATGTCAGTGATCCTCTTTGAAAATGAAGGATCAACAACTATGACAATCTAAAGAAAAAACTTTTTGTTCAGGTCCTAGATAGAAATCTTGAAAGCCAATGTGATAGAGTGGGGTGGTATATTAAATTGGAGGTCTTGTTTTCTTGGGCTTCTGAATGTGTGAGAAAGGGGGCTTCTGCCCAACTATATGGCAATAAATATACCAACCTAGGTGATATGGATGAATATTTACAAAAATATAAATTGCCTAGACTAACAGAAGAAGAAATAGTTTTCTTAAATAATCCCATATCAGAAATTGAAATCCATCAAGCCATCAAAGAACTGCCTAAGAAAAAATCCCCAGGGCCTGATGGATTCACCAGTGAATTCTATCAAACATTCAGAGAACAGTTAACCCCAATATTATACAAACTATTTGACATAATAAGCAAAGAGGGAGTCCTACCAAACTCCTTTTATGACACAAGCATGGTACTAATTCCAAAGCCAGGCAGGCCAAAAACAGAGAAAGAAAACTATAGGCCAATCTCCCTAATGAATATAGATGCAAAAATCTTAAATAGGATACTAGCAAAAAGACTCCAGCAAGTGATTAGAAGGGTCATCCACCATGATCAAGTAGGATTCATACCAGGGATGCAGGGCTGGTTCAACATTAGGAAAACTATCCACATAATTGACCACATCAACAAGCAAACCAACAAGAATCACATGATTATCTCAATAGATGCAGAAAAAGCCTTTGATAAAATACAACACCCATTCCTACTAAAAACACTAGAAAGGATAGGAATAGAAGGGTCATTCCTAAAAATAATAAACAGTATATATCTAAAACCAACAGCTAATATCATCTGCAATGGGGATAAACTAAATCCATTCCCATTAAGATCAGGAGTGAAACAAGGATGCCCATTATCACCTCTTTTATTTGACATTGTATTAGAAACACTAGCAGTAGCAATTAGAGAAGAAAAAGAAATTGAAGGCATCAAAATAGGCAAGGAGGAGACCAAATTATCACTCTTTGCAGATGACATGATGGTCTACTTAAAGAATCCTAGAGATTCAACCAAAAAGCTAATTGAAATAATCAACAACTTTAGCAAAGTTGCAGGATACAAAATAAACCCACATAAGTCATCAGCATTTCTATATAATTCCAACACAGCTCAGCAGCAAGAACTAGAAAGAGAAATCCCATTCAAAATTACCCAAGACAAAATAAAATACTTAGGAATCTATCTCCCGAGACAAACACAGGATCTATATGAACACAACTACAAAACACTTTCCACACAACTAAAACTAGACTTGAACAATTGGAAGAACATTAACTGCTCATGGGTAGGACGAGCCAATAGAATAAAAATGACCATCCTACCCAAACTCATCTATCTATTTAGTGCCATACCCATGGAACTTCCAAAAAATTTTTTTACTGATTTAGAAAAAAACATAACAAAGTTCATTTGGAAGAACAAAAGATCAAGGATATCCAGGGAATTAATGAAAAAAAAACACAAAGGAAGGGGGTCTTGCAGTCCCAGATCTCAGACTATATTATAAAGCAGCGGTCATCAAAACAATTTGGTACTGGCTAAGAGACAGAAAGGAGGATCAGTGGAATAGACTGGGGGCAAGCAACCTCAGCAAGACAGTATATGACAAACCCAAAGATCCCAGCTTTTGGGACAAAAATCCACTATTTCATAAAAACTGTTGGGAAAATTGGAGGACAGTGTGGGAAAGATTAGGCTTAGATCAACACCTCACACCCTACACCAAGATAAATTCAAAATGGATGAATGACTTGAACATAAAGAAGGAAACTATAAGAAAATTAGGCGAACACAGAATAGTATACATGTCAGACCTTTGGGAAGGGAAATACTTCAAAACCAAGCAAGAATTAGAAAGAATTACAAAATGCAAAATAAATAATCTGGATTACATCAAATTAAAAAGTTTTTGTACAAACAAAACCAATGTAACCAAAATCAGAAGGGTAGCAACAAATTGGGAAACAATCTTCATAAAAACCTCTGACAAGGGTTTAATTACTAAAATTTATAAAGAACTAAATCAATTGTACAAAAAAATCAAGCCATTCTCCAATTGACAAATGGGTAAGGGACATGAACAGGCAATTCTCAGCCAAAGAAATCAAAACTATTAATAAGCACATGAAAAAGTGCTCTACATCTCTTATAATCAGAGAGATGCAAATCAAAACAACTCTGAGGTATCATCTCACACCTAGCAGATTGGCTAACATGACAGCTATGCAAAGTAATGAATGCTGGAGGGGATGTGGCAAAGTGGGGACATTAATTCATTGCTGGTGGAGTTGTGAATTGATCCAACCATTCTGGAGGGCAATTTGGAACTATGTCCAAAGGGCGATAAAAGGCTGTCTGCCCTTTGATCCAGCCATAGCACTGCTGGTCTTGTACCCCAAAGAGATAATGGACAAAAAGACTTGTACAAAAATATTCATAGCTGCGCTCTTTGTGGTGGCCAAAAATTGGAAAATGAGGGGATGCCCTTCAATTGGGGAATGGCTGAACAAATTGTGGTATATGTTGGTGATGGAATACTATTGTGCTAAAAGGAATAATAAAGTGGAGAAGTTCCATGGAGACTGGAACAACCTCCAGGAAGTAATGCAGAGCGAGAGGAGCAGAACCAGGAAAACATTGTACACAGAGACTGATACATTGTGGTACAATCGAAGGTGATGGACTTCTCCATTAGTATCAATGCAATCCCTGAACAATCTGCAGGGATCTAAAAAAAAAATACTACCCACAAGCAGAGGATAAACTGTGGGAGTAAAAACACCGCTGAAAAGCAACTGCTTGACTACAGGGTTGGAGGAGATAAGACTGAGGAGAGACTCTAAATGAACACTATAATGCAAACTCCAACAACAGGGAAATGGGTTCGAGTCAAGAACACATGTGATAACCAGTGGAATCATGCGTCGGCTATGGGAGAGGGAAAGGCGGGGGGGGGGGTGGAAGGGGAGGGGAGGAAAAGAAAACGATCTTTGTTTCCAGTGAATAATGTATGAAAACGACCAAATAAAATAATATTAAAAATTAAAAAAAAAAAAAGAAAGGGGGCTTCACTTCACCACTAAGCTTCCTTATTTATGAAATTAACCCAATGGGAAAATGGTCGTGATGATTTCTTCTGCCTATTGTGATCACTCTTTTGACAGTTTTTGATTTTTTCCTGATATATCAGTGTAATCTTCAGTAGTCTTTTTCTGACATCCCTCCCTCTTCTCAAAGACAGCCATTAATATGATAGAGTATGTACATGTGCAATTATACAACACATATTTATAAGTTCATCATGTTGTGAAAGAAGACACATGTCATTTATACTAGGAGAAAATTCAATGATAGTGTGAAAAATAGCATGTTTATTCTGTGTTCAGAATTCATCGGCTCCTTCTATAACAGCGTATAGCCTTTGTCATCATGGGTTTCTAGGAGTTTCCTTTTATCCTTGCATTGTTGATGATAGTTAAGTCATTGAAAGCAGAGTGATCAATCAATGTTTCCAAGGAGAATTCATTAGGAGAGGAGGGACGTCAAGAAACAATTACTCATCATTACCTTAAATAACATTATATTCCAGCTATCTCAGGAGAAAAGTTTTATTTATTTTCAAGAATTAATTCAAAAATTGTAAACAAATATTTATTGTGAACTTATTATTTGCAATCTACTGTGCTAGAAACTGGTAATGTAAAGGGGGAAATGTATTCCTTGTCATATAGAAATATGTTCTGTTGGAAAATACTTCCATCCTTGGCAATGAAGAGTAACATCTAATAGATATAATTTCATCTATATCCGGTAGAAAGTGTTAAGGGAGATGATACAACAATCACCCAGCAAACCAACAGATATTTGATATCCTTGAAGTAATGAGTTCTTAAGCTGTGTCATGAACAGAGCTTTTAATAAGAAATAAGTGATCATGCTACTATGTACTATCTTGGTTGGAGCAAATCTGGTGCATTGATTTAATTCCTGAGCATCAGAGTTCAGAGAGGATTATTTTTTCCTCTCTTGAGAGTGCTCAGATGGTAACTAGAAAAGCAAAGTTGTTTGAGTTTACAACATTGGCAGAAGATGCTTGGCATAATTAGTCTGTAGATGAAAAGACATAGGAAATACATGATTGTTGGCTTCAAGTATATGGACACTTCTCTTTGACAGCAAGCAAAACTAGAAAAAAATAATTGGTGAACTTTTCTAAAACATAATTTTGATATTGGATAAAAAAAAACAACCAATATACACTTTATAAGTAGGAAGGATTCCTCTCCAAGTATGCAATGTGTTAGCTTGATGGATAGTAGTTTGACACTCTTTGGAGTTCTTAAAGCAGAGACTGGATAATTAATTTTCCACTTTTTATGAATTGATTTTTTTTTCCTTTTTAGGTTGGTATAAATGGTCACCAGAAAATTTAAAATGACTTAGTGGTATGATAATCTGTTTAGAAATATGTTAATTCTCTGAATTATGAAAAAAGTAATTCATCTTTGGGGAAGTATTAACTTTTCTGCTTTTTAGTCAGTACCAGTTGATGCTTCAAGATGGTACTTAGTTCTGGAAGCACATTAAGGCAGGTTTCTCTAACACACCAGTAGGGGGAGCTCAGATACTTTTGTTTTCTCTTTTACCTAGAGTTGAAACAGGCAAAGTAACTGCTTTCAAGGGGTTTGGGAGAAGTGGTGTTTCCAAATGAAAACAGATGCAAAGTGAATTAGTAACACTATCCCCTCACTCCAATAAAGTGCAGGAAGAAAATGCTAATGTGACTTCAAATCATTCACGTTTGAAAGTTCAGAACAATCAAGGAACCCTAATCATTTCTATATCAAGCTTTTTGTACTAAAGACTAGCAAATTAAACCCAAAGATGGAGAAAGAGCTTGACCAAAGATGCATTAGTAGTCAGTGAAAGAGTCAGAATTTGAATCCGGGCCATTTCACTTCCAATGTATATATACATAGGGTATCTATATATAATATGTATATGTAAAATAATGTATAAAGACATAATGTATGTGTATATGCGTATATGCATATGCATAATGCATATACACAATGTATGTCTACACATACACATGATGTAGATGTAGATACATGTATATATGTGCACATATGTACATATGCCTTTAAAATATGTACCAGATATTTCTATAAATTGATTATTTAATATCTGTGTGCACATATTTCCATCTATCTATCTCTCTATCTACCTATCCATCTATCGATCTGTTTATTGATCTGTCTACTTATCCATTTATCTGTCTATCTATCTATCTATCTATCTATCTAATCTATTTCCTCAGGGCAACCTAATGCTTTCACTCTCCACACATTCTTGAAATGTGAACATAGATCACATGTTACTACCTACATTTTACATGTGACCAAGTTGAAATGAAAGGAATTATATGTTTTTAAAAAATCCCAAGTACCAAGTCAAAAAGCAAAGTTAAAATCAGAAACCTAAACATTGAACTTTTCCATCTGAATACTGTCACCACAATGAGGCATTATCAATCACTAAGTTGTAGACATTGTAAACTGAATTTTATAGTAATTAATAGAAAACTGAGTTTATTAATGGTCAGACAATGATGTAGCAAAATTAATGTCATGTAATTCAAAGACCTATCTATAATAACTCACTACCCAGTGTAAGGAAGCTTCAGTTCTTAAGGAAAAAGATTATTTAAGGCCATATCCAAGTGGTCCAGCCTAGGAGGAAGGGTATCAACCATGAAATTTAAAGACTAACTTCTAAACCCTCAAGTTTCAAAAAATTTAGCAACAGAAGGGTGACATTGATGAAATGATTTTTTTTTAACATGGAAACTCAGGCATATGTCTACTAAGATAAAAGATAAGAGAGGGCAGGAGGGTGGGGATGTGGAAGAATGCTACCATATAAGTAAAATAAGCAAACTTGAAGAAAGAGGCATTCAATAATCATGGACACGAACAGTAGGCATTCTACTTAACCAGATGCAGTGAATAAAACAAAAATGGAAATGACTCATTAAGGCGATGAGGTTAAATGATGTCTTTAGCTTATAGTTGGAGGATATGAGGGTATGGATGAGTTAAAACTTCATTTATGGAAGAATCAATGAGGTCACAGATCCTTCAAATTTTCTGAGGAAATAATGATTTATAAGAGGATTAGAATTTCTGTTCCAAGCTCACTACCAATTTGACTCAAATATCTTCATATCTGATGATAATACACTTTCCTTTTCTCTTTGTGTACCAAATAAATAATAGACAAATTGATATCAAAGTGCTTTGCATCAGGTTAAGTAAGTGCAAAATCTTTAAAAATATATTTAAGATTTAGTCATCATCTATTATATAATTTGTATCACTCCATGGGATGATTAATGTTGAAATTCATAAATTAGTTTTTGAAGATTTTATGATTTATTTGTGGAAAACTTTATATGACAAAAAGAAGAAAATTATTATAAAATAGGAATCATTTCTGCTAATGAATTGCCTATTAATTCACTTTCTTGTGATTGCTAATAGGAGTCTATGAGAGTGAATTCCCCTCCCCCCTGCTTATTTTTAGAGGTTATCCTTTTTTGAATCACATATACATAATTCATTTCAAGTAAGAGAAGTGCATGCTATATTCAAAGCACTACTAACTAATGGGATATATGATATTTTAAAGACATTATTACTGTTCTTAAGATATTTTCAAGATATCAGGAAGAATAATTTAATTATTCATTTGCTTACTTTTTATATTTTTTGCTTCAGACCTCTTATGTAATGAGTAGAAAGAATTGTTAGATAAGAAACTACCAGATACAAATTACTAACTCATTTTCAATTTCATATTTTAGAGAATTGTCTTCATTACTAATAGTTTGAATCACTTGTCACACAACTAATATTTATTACAGGCAGGATTTGAATTCAAGCCTTCTTAAATCAAAAGATTTTCTCTTTACTATATAAAATGTCTTTTTATGTTTACTATATAAAAAGGGAAACCTGCATCACCTTGTACAAATCACCTTAATTTTTCTGTGCCTCCATTTTCTTATCTGTAAAAAAGAATATTTGAACTAGATGCCCTCTGAATTTTCTTTTTTCTTAAAATTTCCTTTAATTTACTATTATTCTGTACCAAAGCAACTTCATAGGTTGGAAAAATGTTCCAAACTGACACCATCCCTTTCCCTAGGGACACACCCCTGAATTTTCTTATAATTCTAAAACTATTATCATATGGTACAATGACCTTATATATAATGAAAGACATAATAACAATCCAATCACTCTTTTAAAAGACTCTCCAATCAACCACCACTCCATAGCCCTGTCCAGTGTCCCATCCAGTAGAGTGGATATACACCAATATAAGTATAAGGAAGATCAAGTTCTAAACTTGATTCTGAGACACACCACCTATGTGTCAGTGAAATCTAAGAAGCCTTATAATGCTATTGAAAATCCTATTAGGCTAAACTGTTTGGATAGTCACATAGCTTCACTGATAGATTTAGTCTCCACATTAAAACACACACACACACACACACACACACACACACATACGCACACACCCCCAAAACAACTCTTCACTTAAATGGAATCACAGGTCTAATGACACTGACCATCCAAAAATTATGACAAATTCCATGAATATAGGTTTTCACATAAAGAAAACAAAATATAAGAAAATAATGAGGAATAAATGAAGAAAATTAATTTTCAAAATTTACCTTTTTTAATTTCCAAATTGCTAATCTCTAATAAAAATTACACTTATTTTTCTCCTCTTTATTATTTTGTTTAATTCTCTCTTTATATGATTTTTTCCCCCTTTACAGACTAGTAATCCCTCTTCCCCTACCCTCCTCTTTCAAAATATGCAAGTTTAATTTTCTGTTTTTGTAGAGGCATTAAGGAAATGAACATTTCTTTTATCCTATTTTCTTATATCTAATAAAAGAATTAGTTTCACAAAATTTGGATTTTTTAAACTAATATTGTTCACATGATATTTTAAATGTGGTCTTCCCAAAAGAAAAGATTAGTTGATTATTTAGGACACATTTAAATAATGTTATTTTCTAAATACCTTTTATTGAATTAAAATCCTTTTTTTTCTGTACAGTATGTGTGTTTATATGTGTTTGTATGTGTGAGAGCCAGAGTCATTAACAAAACCAGTGAGAGACAGAGAGACAGAGAAGAGAACAGGTGGCTTTCCATTTAATTGTACTTTATATTCAAAGATGAAACCTTATACTTCTTATATATCTTATAGTCAGAGATTCTAAGAGTCTCTAAAGCAACTCTCCTCCAGAAGTCTTAGATGCATCTCACTAAACTTGTAAAAGAATTATGAAAATTAATTTGAGGGCCAGAGGCTTCATACCTATTGGGAGAGGTGAGTGAAAAAAGAAGACATGATGGTAGATTCCTAAATGGGCAGAAGTTTAAGCCCTGTAGGGATTTTACACAGTTGTAACTAAGATTCAATGACATAATTTTACTTCAACATTGATTAAAGGTTCAGTTTTAATAGATGATTGAAAAGAAAAAAAATGAATATACGGAGGTTCAAAATGACAATGACATGATTTTGCTCCTTTGAAAAAAGTGATCTTTTCTTTTATTTCCCAAAGTTCCCAATACACATGAGGTTTAATTTCATAAAAGTTCCTTCCCATATACAAGTAAGAAATGAAATACAAATAACGAATAAGAAGATAGTTATTGAGAAAAGGCAGTTCTTCATCAATTAAGGGGAAAACCATCCAAGTAAGAGCTAGTCAATGTACCAACAATTTTAAAGCTGTTATTAAGCTAACCAGTTAGGCCAATTTTCAATGTGGTCAAAAACTGAAATTTTGTAGGGAATAGAACAATTTCAGCATAATAAAGAGCTGTTACTAAATTGAATGTGTTTATTCTGTGGTTGTCCTATAAAGGTATTGATAAATAGTCTCTTTGGGAGTTTTTCTTAGGCATTAAATTTTGTATGATAAACCTTATAAAATGTATTTTTCTCCATGGTTCTAGGTTAGTTTTATTGAAGTATAACTGTAGTTCTTTCTTGGTTAAAAATAGAACCAAGATTAGAGTGAAGTGAGTAAAATCATAGAACTGGAAAAGTCATTTAGAACCAATATGTCCTGTAAGACCAAGCCAATTAACTGAAGAAATATACATTAACATAAATTTCAAAAAGTATAACATTAAAGAAATATCAATAAATCTTTCCTCAGATATTTGAAATTTCTAGTTTGCAATTTGATTCATGTTAAGTCAGCAAAACTGAGAGTGTTTCCACATATATTTAATTTCTCAATTCTGAGGAAAATAAATGATGGAGAATCAAAAGATCAGCATATGAAATAATGGATTCAATACTGGACTTAGACCTAAAAGTATTACTTTGAGACCATCCTTTCCAGACCTGAAATACTTCCTTTATAAAATTTGTATTAATTGACATCTAAGATATCTTCCAAGTTTAAATCAATGGACCTATGATTCCATGACCTCTAAGTCATTTTGAATCTTTGGGGATATCACTAAACCTCTCTTCACATTATCTCTCTTATCACTATATTTGTTGTATTGTTGTCAAATCCATAAGATCATATATGGGGAAATACTTGGAAAATTTATTTGTCTCAATCCATATTTTAATGGAATGTGAATTAATCTAGGAATTTCAATGTCACTATCTAAATTGTTTAGCCTAATTGTGTTTTCGGTAGCATTAAGATGCTTCTTGGATTTCCCCAAGTCACATAGATGGTGTGTGTCAGAATCAAGATTTGATCAAAGTCTATTATCCTATGATACAATCACCTTGAATATTATGAAAAATATAATAGCAATGTAATTGCTCTTTTTTATAAGCTGAAGGACATTATAGGTCCTTGGATTCTTATTTAATTGAATTTTTTAATTTTTTGAAATAATTTATTTAGTCAATTTAGAACAGTAATCCTTGGTTACAAGAATCACATTATTTCATTCACTCCCCTCCACCCACCCTTCTCGCAACCAACTCGCAATTTCACTGGGTATCACATGTGTCCTTGATCAGAATCTATTTCCATGTTGTTGATGTTTGCACTAGCATGTTCATTTAGAGTCTATATCCCCAACCATATCCCTTTGACCCATGTATTCAAGCAGTTGTTTTTCTTCTGTGTTTTTACTCCCACAGTATTTCCTCTGAATGGGGATAAGGATTTTTTCTTGTAGATTCTTCCAAATTGTTCAGGATCACTCATTGCAACTAATGGAGAAGTACATTAGCTTCGATTGTACCACAGTGTATCAGTCTCTGTGTACAATGTTCTCCTGGTTCTGCTCCTTTTGCTCTGCATCAATTCCTGGAGGTTGTTCCAGTTCCCATGAAATTCCTCCACTTTATTAATTTTTTGAGAACAATAGTATTCCATCACCAATATATACCACAATTTGTTCAGCCATTCCCCAATTGAAGGGAATCCCCTCATTTTCAAAATTTTTGCCACCACAAAGAGTGCAGGTATGAATATTTTGTACAAGTCTTTTTCCTTATTATCTCCTTGGGGTACAAACCCAGCAGTCCTCTGGCTGGATCAAAGGGCAGATAGTCTTTTATCGCCCTTTGGGCAGAATTCCAAATTTCCCCCCAGGATGGTTGAATCAATTCACAACTTCACCACCAATGTATAAATGTCCCAAATTTGTCATATCCCCTCCAGCATTCATTACTTCATTAAAATCAATTAAGAAAGGCAACGGAAAAATGGGGGAGAGAAATGAAAGTAATTGAGGAAGAAATTGACCAAAAGAAAAAAGGAGACTCAAAAGCTCATGGGATAAAATCATTCCTTAAAAATTAGAGATGGGCAACTAGAAGCTAATGACTACATCGAGTGTCAAGAAACATTAAAACAAAAGAAGAAGAAAACATCAAATATCTCATTAAAAACAACAATTAACCTGGAAATTATATTCAAGAGAAACAATTTAAGAATTATTGGATTAGTTGAAATCCATGATTTAAAAAAAAAGCATATGCACACACAAAACAAAACAAAAATTCTAGGACATAAATATAAGAAATTGATAAAGAAAAATGCCCTGATATTCTTTAACAAGAGTGTAAAATAGAAATTAAAAGAATCCATAGATCTAAAACATAAGGAAATCCCCAAATGATATCTCTCAGGAATATAATAGCTAAATTCAAGAGCTCCTCAAGTCAAGAAGAAAATGCTGCAAATACCAAGAAAGGAACAATTTAAATACTATGGAGCTACATGTAGTCAGGATTACATAGGACTTAGCAGCTACAAAATAAAAGCATTGGAAGGCATGGGATACAGAATTTTAGAAGGTAAATGGTCTAGGTTAATATTTCAGAATAACCTATCCATCAATCCTGAGTATATTCTTTCAGGAAAAAATAGCCATTCAAAAAGACAGAAAATATTCAAGCATTCCTGATGAAAAGACAGGATTGAAACATAAAATTTGATGTTCAAAAACAAGAACCATGAAAAGCCTAAAAAGACAATTAAGAAAGAGAAAGTTTAAGAGACTCATTAAGATCAAACTATATACTTACATAGAAAAAGGTGTTTGTAAGTTTTAAAAATAATGTTAAAAGTAGAATACTCAGAGGTTATAGACATATTCTGATTACTATGATATGATACATGTGTATATATATACATATATATATATATCCATCTCTCTCTCTCTCTCTATCTCTCTATCTATCTATATTAAGGGGTGAAAAAGAGGATTGTTCTGAGATAAAAAGAAAGGGAGAAATAGAATGGGTTAAATTATCTCACCCATAAAGGCATGAAAAACTAATATAGTGGAGTGGAGAATAAGGGTTGTGATAGGCAATTCTTAACTTTTAATCTCATTGTAACTGGTTCAGAGTAACAATGATATTAATTCAGGTATAGCATCCTATCTTACCTTATGGAGAAATAGGAGGATATTAAGACAAGGGAGATAGAAATAATAGGAGGAAGAGGGAATTGATAGGGTGGTAAAAATCAAAACAATTGTGAGGAGTAATGGAGTGACCTTAAAAGAGCATGATCAAAACAGGTAAATAAGATTGAAAGGGAAAAACAATTGATTATCATAATTGTGAATGTGAACAGGATTAATTAATCCATAAAAAGGAAGTAGATAGCCAAATAGATTGAAAACCAGAATCCTAATTTTTATTGCTTACAAGAAAGACATTTAATGGAGAATGACATACATAGAATAATGAAAGTTGCAGAAGACTTTGTTGTACATCATCTGAAGTTTTTAAAAAAAAGGCAGGAGTAGGAATCATGATCTCTGACAATGTTAAAGTAAAAATAGATTCCATTAAAACTGACAAGGAAGAAAACTACATTTTAATAAAAGATGACATAAATAATGAAAAAATATCAGTACTCAACATATTTAAAAAATGGTACAGCTTCCAGATTTTTAAGGCAGAAATTGAAGGAGGTCAAGGAGGAAATAGATAGTAAAATCTTATTAGTGAGGGACACCAAACTTCCCCTATCAGAAATAGACAAATTGAATCAAAAATAAATAAAAGAGAAATAAGGGAAGTGAATGCAATGTTAGAAATTTAGAGCTAATAAATGTCTGGAGAAAACAGAATAGGGATAAAAAGGAATATACCTTCTTTTCTTCAGCACATGGTACATATACAAAGTTGACCATGGACTAGGGAATAAAAACATAGCAAACAAATGCAGAAAAGCAGAAATAATAAACACATTCTCAGATCATACATGAAATCATAATTAATAAACATTCACAGTGAGGAAAATTTAAAAACATTTAGACATTAAATAATCAAATGCTTTAAAACTGATGAGTCAAGAACAAATCAAGGGAAGAATTACTGATTTCATTGAAGAGAATGACCATGGGGTAAAAACATATCAAAATCTATGGGATATAGGCAAAGCAATACTCAGGGGGGAAATTTATAACCTTGAGTGCCTATATCAACAAAATAGAAAGGGAGGAAATTAATGAATTGGGCACACAAATTAAAAAAACAACAACAAATTAAAAAGCCCCAGATAAAAACTAAATTTGAAATCATAAAATTTAAAGGAGAAATTAATAAAATTGGAAAAATAGAGAACCATTGAACTAATAAATAAGACTTCAACCTGATTCTTTTAAAAACAAAATAAATAAATTTGGTTAACCTAAATAAAGAATAGAATTTATTAATCAGTATCAAAAATGAAAAGTTTGAATTCACCAACCATAAAGGGAAAATTAAAGCAATTATTAGGAGCTATTTTGCTCAATTATATGCCAATATGTATAACAATCTAAATGAAATGGATGGATATTGACAAAAAACGAATTGCCCAATTTAACAAGAATTAGAACACTTAAATAACTTCATCTTAGAAAAATAAATTTAACAAGTCATCAATGAACTTCCTAAGAAAAAATCTCCAGGGCCAGGTAGATTCACAAGTGAATTCTATTAAACATTTTAGAAACAAACTGGGAGGAATTTTTTATAACACATTTCTCTGATAAAGGTCTAATTTCTCAAATATATAAAGAACTGGAAAATAGTGATTCTGGGAGCTGAGATTATTCTCTTTTCTTCCTGGGATGTGAAATCTCTCTGCCTTCATCCTGTCAACTGAACACAGATGAGATTTCTACCTTCTATAAAGTAGTTCTGACAGTGTAAGTCCCATGTTGGAGTCTCATCCCCAGGGCAGGACCTGGGCCTAGTGGCGACATTGGTACTTGACCCTCAATAAATCCCGGTAGGCTGACTTCTTCCCTTTGAAGAAAAGGGAAAGACATCTAGAAAAAAATGATGAGAAAGTTGATTTCAGAAAAAGATGCAAAGATCTGCAGGATCTGATGCAGAGTGAATTAAACAGAGGTGAGTGAAAATTGTACACAATAATAGCAATATTGTATGATGATTATCTGTGAGAATTTGACTACTCTGAAATGCAATGATCTGGAACAATCTTAAAAGATTATGAAAAGGAATGCTATCCATCTCCAGAGAAAGAACTACTGAATCTCTCTTTCACATCGTTTTATTTTTTTTTAGAGTTTTGATTATGTATGAGTCTGCTCTTATAACAATGACCAATAAGGAAATGTTTTGGATGACATTAAAAATATTTTAATAGGGCATTTTATTCACACAAAATAATCACTGCCAAGTTCATAAAGAATGCAAGAATTAATGGGCTTAAGCTCAAGGAAAATATGGCCAAGGGGATGAAAAATCAATTTCCTTTCATAGAGTCTTCAAGCTGTTTCCCTTGATACAGTACAGTGTTTTTACTGTGCTTCTAGAAAATCTTGAATATACTTCTAATCTGTCTTTTTCACTTTACTAGTACATTGCTGTCAGCTTATCTAAGATTGTGCTGAGAAAGAGAAAAGAATGTGGATAGTCTTCTCAACAAAGGGAGTTAACAAAATCTGCTAGTCATGGTTGAGAGGCCAACTGAAGATGGAGGCTCAGGATGCTCCTTCTACTCCCTCCCATAAAATTTCTTATCTAACATCTATTTCCTCTCCCCTGTTCAATTCTCTGTTCTTACTAACTTCATGGTTATGTCTAAGTCTCATAGGGAATGAACAAATCATTTTGTCAATCCAAGATTTCTTCCTGCACCTTAGAAAGTATAAAAACTTTCTTGACAGATAATGTATGATCAAAATGTGTTCTCACATTAAAAGTATGAGAGTTAAATTAGGATGAGCAGGGAACCTTTCTTAATCTAGCCTCCTCCTACCATTTCAATCTTTTCACACCTTCCTACCCAATATGCACTCTGATCCAATGACATTGCTCTCTTGACTGTTCCATTAACAAGACATTCTCCCTCGGCTCTGTAAATTTTCATCTACTGCCCCTCATGTTGGAATATTATCCCTTTTCTCCTCCAAATATGCATTCCTTTCACTTCTTTTAAGTACTAATTAAAATCTCCTTTTCTAAAGAAACCTTCCCTAACTCTGGAATCTAATGCCTTCTTTCTGTCAATTATTTCCTATTTATGCATGCTTTGTAACTATTTGCTTAAATTTTGTCTTTCCCATTTGATTGTAAGCTCTTTGAGGAAAAGGATTGTCTTTTACCTATTTTGTATTCCTTGTACTTGGTATAGTATCTGACACAAAGCACACACACACATTAAATGCTCATTGAATGAGGAGGTGGGAAGGGGAGTAACATTAAGGAAGGGAAAGGTGGGGACTGACATTTGACCAGTTATAATTAGGAATATTTTGTGCCTAAAGCAAGAGATCTAGGGAAAAAAAAGATGCAGTGATAGATTATTGAGAATGATTTAGTGGGTAGAAGAGATAAGATAAATATTTACTTGTCATATAGAGCCAGTAGAGGGCATCTAAACTTCTAAAAAAATTATTCCTGGTGTTCAGGGATTAAGGTGAGGATTGAGTTTGTGGTCACTGGCTAGGGTTCAGGGAAAAAAATATGAGCCAGGATTGTGGGCTTAGAAAGCTTTTAATATTGGCAACCTGGGACAAGTTACTGGTCATCCTATATTAGTTATATGTAATAAGTGGATGTGGGATAAAAAAGAATTAAATAGATCGATAAAAATACCCTTTCAAAGGTTATATAAAAATGGGATGAAGTGATTTGGAAACTAGTAAAGATTTTTATTTTTGGATGTTTATAAGAAGAGACCTGAGTACCACTTGTTGGTTTATAGGTTTATAGAAGAGATTTGTTGCTGATCATGTGTGCTATAATTAAATGTATATATCTATATCTATATCTATATCTATATCTATATCTATGTCTATGTCTATACCTATATCTATATCTATATCTATATCTATATCTATATCTATATCTATATCTATAAAACCAACAAGAAGGTTCAGTGGCTGAGATGGCGGACTGTGGAGTGCTTAGGGCATGTTGGAGCACAAAAGACAACATGGCCATCCAATGCAGCTGAGGATGTCTCCAGGCATAATGATTTTTCGTGACACTGGACCCAGGCTTCCAATGCTGAGAGAGTGGGACTATCTCTGTGCATCAACTTTTCCACTTAAATCTCTTTCACGCACAAGTATCTTTGTGCACACTCATCTATTCCAACCCTGTCTACCCTTTTCAAGACCTGAGGCGATGGGGGAGTGGTGACGCAACAGGTGGAGGTGACCACTGGCAGTTGTAGTCATAATCCTGCATGTAGGTGGCCCACGGACCAGTGGTCGCTCGGCCCTGTGGGCAGCAGAGATGATCAACAGCATCCTGGGCGACTGAGCAGCCCTCTCTAGGACAGCACTGCTCACCCTAATCAAGGGAGGGAATTAGAAAAGGTGTCCCAAACATTGCCTGCCCTACAAACACCCAGTCAGCACACCGCAGCTGACAGGTCATCCCTTTAAGCAGTCAAAACCAAAGAAAACAAAACACAAAGAAATTCCTACTAGGAGCATGGGACATCAGGACATTTCTTGACAGAGAGAATACCCCAAGACCTGAGAGAAGAACAGCTTTAATCAGTAAAGAACTGGTGCAATATAACATCGACATCACAGCCCTAAGAGAAACATACTTACCAGAAGAGGGATCACTCAGCGACCCCCCACTGGATACACCTTCTTCTGGAAAAGTAGAGCCACAAGTGAAGACAGAATCCATGGTGTTGGCCTGGCCATCAAGACCATCTTGCTTAAACAGCTGCTAGACCTGCCTGTGGGCATCAGTGAGAGGCTCATGAAGATCCATTTACCTCTCAGCAAAGACCAGTATGCCACAATCATCAGCACATATGCCCCTATACTGACCAGCACAGAGGAGACCATAGAGCAGTTCTACTCTGACCTGAGTGCCATCCTGCACTCAGTGCCCACAAATGACAAGCTGATACTACTGGGAGACTTCAATGCCCGCATTGGCCAGGACCATGAAAGATGGAAAAAAGTGCTTGGCAAACACGGCGTGGGCAAAATGAACAACAAAGGCCTACTGCTACTTAGCAAGTGCTCAGAGTTCGAACTCACCATCACGAACACTGTGTTCAGAATGGCGAATAAATATAAAACAACGTGGATGCGCCCAAGGTCAAAACAGTGGCATCTCATTGACTACATCATTGTACGCCAACGAGACATCCAGGATGTAAAGATCACCAGAACCATGAGAGGAGCTGAATGCTGGACAGACCACCGATTGGTTACAGAGACTCTTCAAATGTGCATTGCAACTCGCCATCCAAAATGCGCCCAGACTGTTTGCGCATCTTGCAACATGAGTCATCTCAGAGATCCATTTTATCTGCAAACATTACTGTCGTCCTGTCTGGATGACAAACTGTCTGCCAAGGGACCACTCACTGGAAGCTCAACTGAGAAATGGAACCAGTTCAGAGACATTGTGACAGAAACATCAAAGGAAGTACAAGGCCCCAAACAATGCAACCACCAGGACTGGTTCGATGAAAACAACACTGCTACTGAAGACCTATTGAACAAAAAGAACAAAGCCTTTATGGAGTGGCAAAATAACCCAAACTCTGCTCCTAAAAAGGACAGATTCAAGTCTCTCCAAGCCACGGCGCAGTGTGAGATCAGAAAAATGCAAGACCAATGGTGGGAAAAAAAGGCAGAAGAAATCCAGAGCTTTGTAGACATGAAAAACTATAAACAACTCCACTGCTGGAAAGATCCTTGCCCTTGTTATACTCAACAGACTCCTGCCATCTGTTTCAGAGCAGAACCTGCCTGAATCACAATGTGGTTTCCGACCAGATCGCAGCACCATCAAACATGGTATTCACAGTGAGGCAAATGCAGGAAAAATGCCTTGAGCAGAACCTGAGTCTCTACATTGTCTTCATAGACCTGACAAAGGCATTCAACACAGTGAACAGGGACACATTGTGGATTATCCTCAGCAAGCTCTGTTGCCCAGCAAAATTCTTTAAACTGATCCAGCTCTTTCATGTCAACATGATAGGGGAAGTCCTATCTAGTAGAGAGACTTCTGACCACTTTAACATCTCCAATGGCGTGAAACAAGGCTGCGTCCTTGCTCCGGTGCTATTCAACCTATACTTCACCCAAGTATTAGGACATGCTGTAATGTTTCTAGACTTGGGTGTCTACAATCAAATATCGACTGGATGGCTCACTATTTGAACTTCGCCGCCTGACCGCAAAAACAAAGACCACAGAGAGACTCATCTTGGAAGCTCTCTTTGCAGATGACTGTCCTCTCATGGCCCACCAAGAAAATCATCTTCAAACCATTGTGGACAGGTTCTCTACCTCAGCACAACTGTTTGGCCTGACTATCAGCCTCAGCAAAACAGAGGTGGTGTTCGAACCTGCACCAGGGAGGCCAATGAACCAGCCGTGCATTACAATCGATAGCATGCAGCTTTCTAACATCAATACTTTCAAGTACCTGGGCAGCACCATCACCAATGACAGGTTCCCTAGACCATGAAATCAATGCCAGGATCCAAAAGGCCAGCCAGGCACTTGGGCAGCTGTGCTGCAAAGTCCTCCAACAAAGCGGTGTAAGCACTGCAACGAAGCTCAAAGTGTATAACGCAGTGGTCCTCAGCTTGCTCCTATACGATTGCGAGACATAAACACTGTACTGGAAGCACATGAAACAGTTGGAGGAATTCCACCAAAGCTCCATCCGGTCAATCATGAGGATCTGATGGCAGGACCAAATCACCAATCAGGAAGTCCTCAACAGAGCCAACTCCACCAGCGTCGAAGTCCTGGTCCTCAAAACCCAGCTACGATGGTCTGGAAACGTCATCCGCATGGACCCACAGCAAATACCAAGACAGGTATTCTACAGTGAACTGTCAGCTGGACTCAGGAAACAAGGCCGACCAAGGAAAAGATACAAGGATCAGCTAAAGTCCAACTTGAAGTGGGCTGGCATTACACCAAAGCAACTAGAACTCACTTCCTCTGTCAGAAGCAGCTGGCAAACCCACATTAACCATGCTGCCGCCACCTTTGAAGATGAGCGACTTCGATGTCTTGCCGCTAAGCATGAACGCCGACAGCAGGCCACAACCACACCTCCCTTAACAACTGGCGTCCCAGGCCCCATGTGCCACAAACTCTGAGTCTCAGCCTTTGGGCTCCAAAGCCACATGAGGGTAGACCGTAGATGAAACTGCACAAAGACAATAGTCATTCTCGGCTTCTGAGAGACTACTACTACTTACATATATATGTGTATATATATATATATATATATATATATATATATGTATATATATATATATATATATACATATATATGTGTATCTATATCTATGACTCTTCGATATCTATCTATCTATCTATCTATCTATCTATCAATCTATCTATCTATCTATCTATCTATCTATATATATATATATATAAGACAGACACACAATCACATTATCTAAAGTTATATATGCCATTTTAAACTATGAAGGAGAAGATGGAGCTGTTGTATTTTTATTTAAGTATGCATATATGGAAGGAAGTTTTAGAGTATTGATGAAGATGATAAAGGTAAGTGAAGGGGAGGGGGAGGATCATTTGATTACATGAACTTTGTACTTAATGAGTAGCTCTTCTGTTCTCCCCTCTAGAGGCAATAAACAAATCAACAATATATATTAAATGCCATCTATGCTTCAGACACTATGCTAAGTACATTAGGATGTGTGCCTGGAGAGATGACTAGATTCAGAACAGAAAGCCTATAGCTGGGGTCTATGAATTGAATTTTATTTAAATATTTATTAACTCTCTTTTAATGTAAGGTATTTCTGCTGGATGTGATCATACATATAGTATCCTATTAATTTTTTAAAAGTTATTTTGGTATGTCACTTACAAAAATGAACAATAAGGAAATATGTTTGAAATGATAATGCATGTATAACCCAGATCAAATTTCCTGCCAGCACTGGGACTGGGAAGGGAAGGAGGAATAGAAATAACTTCTATCAGGTATCTTAGGAAATCTTGTGTTGAAGTTTTTATAACATGTAAATTGGTGATAAATAAATATTTGAAAATAAAATTTAAAAATTATAAGTTATTCTGAAAAAAAGTCTATACAACCCTTTTTGGCTTTAACAGGAATCCAAACATGAGGTCAAAAACACACATATACTTTCAATTGGAGAGAGGCCCCTTTTCAGAGTAAGCAGAGCTCACTTCTCTGTCTAAATTATTTCATTAAATATTTCCCAATTACTTATAAATAACTGATAATCATTTTTTAAAAAGAAGTTTCAAATTCTGTCTCTTCCTTCTTTTTTTATTTCTCATTGAGAATGCAAGCCATTTGATTTCAATTATATATTTGAGATTATTCAAAACATATTTCCTTGTTAGTCATGTTGCTAAAGAAATCATAAATAAATAAAATAATAAAGAATATTTTAAAAGATACTTCAAACCGCAGAGTTCATATTTTTTTTTCTATAGGTGGATAATATTTTTCATTAAGGATCCTTTAGAATTTTTCTTGTTCTGAATAGTTAAGTCTTTCACAGTTGATCATCCTTAAGATACTATGGTTATTTTGCACAATATTCTTTTGGTACTTCTCATTTCACTTTGAATCAGTTCATATAAGCCTTCCCAGGATTTTCTGAAACCATCTTGCTCATCATTTGTTATAGCATAATGATATCCCATCACCATAATAATACCACAACTTGATCAACTATTCTCCAATTGATGGATATCTGCTCAGTTTTTAATTCTTCACCAGCAGAAAAAGAGATGCTCTGAATATTTTAAAACATATAGGTCTTGATCCTTTCTTTGGAATACAAACTTAGTAGTTCTGTGTTGCTGAATCAGAGTATACACAGTTTTATAATCTTTAGGAGTAGTTTCATATTTTTTCTCCAGAAAGTTTGGATTAGTTTAGGACTCCACCAACAATATATTAGTGTCCAATTTTTAATATATCCCCTAGAGCATTTGGCATTTTCCTTTTTTTCTTTTTTCTTTTTTCTTTTTGATTTGGTAAATTGATGGATGGAAGGTACTATCTCAGAGTTTTTTTTTTTACTTTGAATTTCTCTAATCAGTAATTTAATCAATAATTTCTAATCAGTGATTTAGTGTACTTTTCATGTGACTTTTGATAGTTTTTTCTTCTTTAAAATATCTGTTCTTATACTTTGAATGTTTTTCTACTTGGGAATAGCTTTTATTTTTGAATATTTGGCTAAGTTTCCTATATATTTGATAAATGATCAAAAAAGTTGATAAAAACTGTTCTCCTAAATTCGTGCTTTTCTAATTTAGGCTACAGTAGTTTTGTTCATGCAAAGTTTTTTAATTTTAATTTCATATTATCAAAGTGATCTATTTTACTTCTCAAAATATCTTCTATCCTGGTTTCATAAACTCTTCCCTTGTCCACATACTTGGAAGATTTGGTTCCATGCTCCCCTGATTTACTTGTGATAGCACTCTTTATGTCTAAATCATATATCCATTTTGGTCTTGGTTTATTATGTTTATTATTTTCAGTTTTCCTAGCAATTTTTGTCAGATTTTGAATTTTTACTTCAAAAGCAGGCATCTTTGGGTTTATAAAATAGTAGATTACTATGTTCATTTCCTATTTTTAATTGTCAGCTTAATCTATTACACTGATCTACCACTTTATTTCTTTGTCAGTGCTAGATAGTTTGAAATCTGGCAATGCTAATCAGCAGAGTACACTTTGAATCCCACCCTTGCTACACATAAACTTTATGATCCTAAGTTACCTAACTGGAGAAAGTGAGAAGATGGTTGGGCATGGAGTCAAGTAAATCTGAGGTCAAATCAGGTCTTTGTAGCAAACTCCTAGTTCTGTTGTCCTTTTCTAACCATTATTTTAACAAAATGTCCTAATGTCCACTTTCTGCTTCTCTCAAGATAATCTCCTTTTTCCATCCTACAACCCTTTTGTTACATTTTTATCCTTATTTGCTGTAATTTTAATTAATTTCTTCAGTCAGCAAATATTTATAATGTTCAATGAATAATATATTATACAAGGCACCAAATGTATAAATATAATAGCAAAAATAGTCTTGGGATTTGAGGGTGTATAGTCTCTTGGGAAATATAGCATGTAGCAAAAATAAGTCAGTGAGTTAATTAGAGGAGGGAGGGATAAGATCTGGTAAGACTACTAGTAGAAGATGGTCCTGGAGTGGATCCTCAATTGATATTAAGGATTAGAAATGTAGATGAGAAAGAAGTGGATACTTGGCATAGGGAATGTTCTCTGCAAAGCAAACTTCAAAAGTTGAAGGTGTATTTGTGTATGTGTAGATGCACAGAAACAGATAAACAGTGTGATTGAATTTGCATCTTTTCCCTGCCACTGATACTGAATGTACATCAAAACTGCAAATTTCCAAACAATTTGTTGTCTCGGACTTGAATTGATTCCCCCGTATCAAGCCATGGTGAATTGAATCATTAAAATGTGGCTTTTTTTGTAGGGGGGGGGGTTGTTCCTTTTTGATCTGTCCACTAATTTTCAGTAACAAGTAAAATCTCAGTCCTACTTTCCACAATGGACTTTGCATTTGACCTCAATATAATGCTTTTCAGATTTTGTAATTAAAATGCAGGTACTTGTTTTTATAGAGAATCCCAATGGCTATTGCCTTTGATTTGAAATATTCACAAAAAGAGATTCCTGTTTAGAATGCTTTATGGTCATGAAAACCATTGACATGCTCATTTCCCTTTATGTCGCCATTTACAAATTTCTTATGCTCCATTATAAGCAATGTTCTTTTCTCCAGCAGTAATTATTACAACCAGTTTTAATGGCCACATCTTCAGATGTTTTGTCACTGCTATAATAATACAATGTATTATTCTATGGAGAACATCTCCATTTTTACGCCTTCTTTTCTTCAGGATTTATTTAATCTGTAGTAGATGTATAAAGCCTGGAGAAGCATAGAATAAGTCCACCTCCTCTCACTTTATTTACAATTGATAAAAATGGAGCTCATGGAGGTAAAGCAATTTATGCTGGATGATGCACGTCTATGGCAACAGAGCTATAAGTCTAACCTATGTCCTCTGATTTTAGGTTAATAATAAAAAGATCCCCTTCCATGATATCATGCATTTCTTACCAGGATACCTTCTGTATATCTTCAAAAACACCATTAGTCCTGCAAGATACACTTGGAAAGTATCTACTTCCCAGGCAACTTTATTTGAGCTTGGAGCAACATCAAGTTCTTTACATTTAATGTGGAGACAATTTTGTGGTGATGGTTTAGGACTAGTGAAAGGATTAAATATACTCTTTCAATCTCTTAAATCATTCATATGCAGACATACATATGTGTACTTAATTGTACATATACATATATTCTTACAACTATTGTGTGAGGGTTTGCCAAGTTCTTTTCAGGGCTGCTCTTCCACCTTCAGTGTCTACCTTTCACCCAGCTCTCACCTGTGACTCTTAGAAATTATAGAATGAATAGGAGTCATGCTCTGTCAAAATATTTCATCTGCTGATATTGCCCTTTATAATAATAAAGAAGGAGGGAGTTCAGGAGGAAAGTTAATGAGTTCTTTTTTTGCACATAGTGAGTTTAAAATGCCTATTGGAATCTGATTTGAGATGATTGAAATGAAATTAGAAATATGAACCTGGGGGATAACAGAGATTTGGAGGTAGCATCGATAAATTTCAGAACCATCAGATTAGAGGTGGTAAATCATTGGAGCTTATGAGATCATCAAATGAAGTAGTATATATAGAGAAGAAAAGGACCTCCAGGACAAGACTGAAATACATGTGTGGTTACAGGGAATAAACTGGAAGAAGATACAGCCAAGAAGACAGAGGAGTGATGACATAGATAGAAGGAGAACCAAGAGAAAATGGTGACCCCAAAATAGAAAATAAAGTGTTGTCAAGAAGGTCAAAGGATATATAAAGATCAAGGAGAATGAGGATTGAGATCATATCATCGGATTTGGAATTAGTAATTTAGTTCACTAGTAATTTGTGAGAGCAGTTTTGATGGCATTTCACGGCCAGAAACCATATTGTATATCATAAAGCAGAGAGTGAGAGAAGCAAAAGTGGAGGCACCCATGTTAGATGAACTTTTCCTGAGGTTTACCTACAAAAACTAAAAGTGATATAACAGTGAGAGGGGTGGAAGGATTAAGTGAAGAATTTATCATCTTGGAGGGGGCATTGGCATGTTTTTAAGCAGAAGGAAGTGAAAAAGTGGGAATCACAGAGGGAATGTGCTGGAAGAGATAGGATGGAATGAAATCACATGAGCAAGTAGAAGTATAAGCCTTCATAAGAAGAAACACTACTTTATGTAAGATAGTGGTAAAAGAGGAGAAAGAGGCTACAGTCATTTGAGGGTCAAGAGCTGAGGACGAAGGGAGAAGAGACATCCCATAGCAATTAGCCTCAATTTTTTTCTGTAAAATATGAGGCAAATTTCTCAGTTGAAAAATTTGGAGGTGAGATTCATTGGAGGTTTGAATGACTTGGAAGAACCACTGTGGAGAAAGGAAATGTGAGTTGATAAAGGAAGTACAGTTGTCTCTTGCTGTATCACAGTTCACTTATCACAGCTTCATTGATTTGGGGTTTATACATACATACATACATACATACATACACACATACATACATACATACATGCATACATATATATATATATAATTCTGTATTATGGAGTTTTAGCTATATCATGGGATTTGAGGATGAATACTGCACTGAAACAATGGAAAGGTAATATGCCACTAGTGCTTTTGCAAGTTTGCCAGTGTGAGATTTTATACAGCACACTATTAGCTGAGAGGATGAAAGGCCATCAACCTCTGTTTTTTAATGCAATACAGAGCCAGAGGTAAAAATGCCCATAGACTAGTCATACAGGGAGATTACAGAATTCTTGAATGAAGATGTGGTACATTTGTGGATAATGTCTAAATCAAGGATGATGACTATTTCTGGGTATTTTTTGTTTGGGTTGCAAAAGCTCATGGGAAGTGAGTACATTTAAGAACTGAATATATAGGATATTTTAAGGAGTGACAAACAACTAAGCTTAGTTTGAGGGCAGGAGTTGGGGAGGAGATCAATATTGTGAGCCAAGTATAAAACTCATTGAGGAAGGAAGGACAGTGGTACGGGAGTCTATAGACAACAGCTTCCAGTATTTTATTAAGTGGCAGATATGAATATTATAGAATTCAAAGAAATAGAGGTTACTGAGCAATGGAGGAAAGAAGACAACTTAACAGTGACAATGGGGAGAAAGGAGTATTCCAAGTTCTTTACCTCAACTGATAGGCTGAGAAGAATGCATAAAAGTAAACCTAGTAGTGTAAGAATAAAAAAGTGCCCATTAAGGATATATAATTTAGGGTTTGGAAATTATTTAGAGGAAAGAGTATAAGAACAGATTTGAGATGAAGGAAAGGTCATTAATATTATCATTAATATTATTTTAACTCATGGAATAGGCATTACACAGGGAAAGCAGAAAATATGTTGACTGGCCAGTCCAGAATTTATAAAGATTGGAAATGTATGAAGGGTTAAAAGTCATTTGGGAATAGACCATAAGGGAATCAATTTTTGGTCTGAGTTTAAAATTAAAGAGATGGAGAGGGACAGAGACAGAGAGAAAGAGAACAATTGTTGAGAAGAGGGAGATTTTAAAGAGTGATAAGACTCATTCAGCCACAGGACAAAAATAGTTTTTAAAAAAGGAGAAAAATGAAAAGTAGAAAATATGCTCAATGTCAGGAAAACTTTCTTAATGGTTCAATTTGCAATGGTTCTAAAGTGATATGAGCTCATTAGTGAGGTAGTGTTCACCCAGTACTTGACACCTTAAAGAAAAGACTGAGTCACTACTGCTTGCTTGAGTGTTTTGTGGCAAGTATTATTATTATATTATATTATATTATATTATATTATATTATATTATGTTATATTATGTTATGTTATATTATGTTATATTATATTATATTATATTATATTATATTATGTTATATTATGTTATGTTATATTATGTTATGTTATATTATATTATATTATATTATATTATATTATATTATATTATATTATATTATATTATATTATATTATATTATATTATATTATATTATATTATATTATATTATATTATATTATATTATATTATATTATATTATATTATATTATATTATATTATATTATATTATATTATATATACTAACATATTATATATATATATAATAGTATATATTAATTTAGATTCAGATAGATTTGATACACACTGGTTATATCTCTTCCAACTTGGATATTTTGCAAATTGGTGATTTGGTATAATCTTGCCAGAACTTAGAAAGCAAGATGGGTAATTAGTGAAGAAATTATTATACAAAAATAACTTTTTGTAACTTAAGATTTTAGCTGAATTAGATCATATCCATTATTCATTTTAATTGGAAATATCTCAAGATGACATGCCTAAAATTCACAAACACTGGATGAGCATAGATGAATTGTAATATGTATAATAGGAGGTATTAAGCACATCTATGAGATTCAAGGTCCTTTTGCATGTTTGAGAGTATTTCAATATTTAAGGGACAATTGTGGGATTATTTCACAATACAATAATCTCCATTTTATCTGTTGGTTTGGCATAAATTGCTATTAGTAAGTGAATAGTTCATATAGAAAGTTCTTTTGGGGGATTAAAATAATTAAATCATAAAGAGGCCAGTGATTTTATCTCAGCATTATATATGTATATATATCATCCTTTATATGTTAGCTTTAATGGGTTAGAAATGTAATGAGGCCACTTCTTAAAGTGTGCTACAGAAATGTGAAAGGGTCTATCCACCAAAGAGGATCTTTACAGAGTACTTAAGAAACTTATGTCTGATCCATTACCTTCAGAGAATATCCATTTTATGAGTGATAGATCTGGGAAATGTTCATATTTTTTCTGGGATGCTGTAGAGAATGAAGGAAAATAATATTTTAGGATGCTTATTAGCTCATTTTTAACAGTGTGGAGATTGCCAGCAAGCATAAATCAGATATTTAATAAGAAATTGGGTGAATTTCTGGAAGAATGTACTCCTAAATAATAAAATTCACAAAGTCACTAGAGTTGCCACTTCACTGGGAATTGGGGGTTATCTCAAACCTGGCAACCAGTAAAAGGGCCTGACATCAGCTGGCAGCCTCCAGGTGAATGAGCTTCCTTCAATAGATAGAGTTGGCAGCCCAGTGTGATCAGAGTCACTTACCAGAAATGAGCACTTTTAATTTCTTACTGTTTTTGGTAAGATACGCTGTCTGGAACCTACATGCCTGAAACACTATTTATGACTCTTACTTGATTCCCAGCACACAGTGGAGAAGTTTTAAAGAGCTGTTTGTGGCCTGCACTGTACTCAGGAGTCCTGGCTTCTGATGCTGGCACTGAAGTTGTCTAGCTATCAGATTTCAGGCAAATATCTTCACTTGCCTAAATCAGTTTCCTCATCTTCCAAATAGGGAAGGAGTAGTTAAGGGGGCAATTAGATATTTCTTAAAATTTCTTTCAGTTTCTATAATTCATAATTCTAAAAAAAAGGCATGGTAAAATTCAAATCTGCTGACTAACTTTCAAGTGACTCTATATGACAATCAAAGCTTTTTGAAGGTGAGGAATTTAGATGTTATTTCTTTCCTCAAAAATCTGTTTAATAGATTAAGCTATAAAATATTTATTCAGTGATAAGGAAAGAGGGAAAAAAAAAGAAATTACTTTCAATATGCACTGGGTAAGCATTTTTGTGAATAGTATCTTATTTGATCCTCACAACCATGAGAGGGATGCACCAGCATTCTTAATTACAGTTGAGGGTAACTGATGAAAATAAGGGTTTAAGTGACAGGCAGGAAATGTCTGTGATGGATTTGAACTGAGGTTTTCCTTACACCCGGCCCAACACTCTATCCACTATGCCACCTAGTTGCCCAGTGAGTACCTTAATAATATTTGATAATATAGTGATTTATGGATTGTGAAGAAATTAACAAATATTTAAGGCTGAGGCATTAAAATATCATTACTCCAATTTTTCAATTAAAAAAAAAAGTGGGTTTTTGAGAGGTCAAATTGCTGTCTAATCACAAAGGTCTGAATGACTACTTGATGTGTTTTCACCATCCCTTGACTAGGTCTATCAAAGTAGATCAGTATCTACTCTGTAATTTACAGTCTTAGAAAGTTCCATGAGAGATAGAAGGTTAATTGATTCATTTATGGCCTCATTTCTAATGTGTATCAATGATAAAATTTAAACTCATATTATTCTAATTCTAGTCTGTCTATCTAGAAGCTATGTGATTTTGCCTTTCTACATTTTACTTATGTATATAATTTCAAACCAGATCAGGCATATTTTAACTTGCTATATAAATTGTTTCTACTTCTCCCACTTATACCCTATCTATCTATCTATCTATCTATCTATCTATCTATCTATCTATCTATCTATCTATCTATCTATCCAGCTCTCATATCTGTCTGCCTGTCTATCTATCTATCTGTCTGTCTGTCTGTCTCTGTCTGTCCATCTGTCTGTCTATCTCTCTGTCTATCTATGTATCTATCTGTCTGTCTCTGTCAGTCTGTCTGTGTATTCTATCTAATCTAATGTCTGTATTTGTCTATATATCTATGCATCCATCTGCCTGTCTGTCTTTGTCTATTCTATCTAATCTAATCTGTCTGTCTATCTATCTATCTATCTATCTATCTATCTATCTATCTATCTATCTATCTATCTATCTATCTATTCATCCATCTATCCATCTATCTATCTATCTATCTATCTATCTATCTATCTATCTATCTATCTACATATATATGTGTGTGTGTATATATGTGTGTGAAAAAGGTCATTTACATTTCAGACAATGTCATGTACATTGGAGTTGCTTAATATTTTGTTAAATTATAGAATAGCATATATGGAGATACACTGTATGAAAAGGGTTTATAAACATATCAATTGTGAGGACAATATCAGAGAAAGTTGAAAATAATAATGTCTCAGGTAAAGACCTAAAACAATTTGAATATCACAAGATTCATTGCTTGATAATTTCATACTAGCTGCTGAGACAATCAGAATGAAGACAAAGTAAAGCAATGGGATATTTGGTCCTGAATTTTTATTGTTGTTTTATCATTTGAGAAGAACTATTGCTTTTGCAAATAGAATTTTCAATGTACAATAGAATATAACCTTTATAAGATATATGTATATAACAATTATGCATATAGTTTAAAAGAAAATATTGTGAGGAGAAAAATCCCCAATCATAGAAATCAGGAGATAGCTGAGTTATAATTCTGTCTCTGAGAGTAGTGCGTGATAATTTGCAAATTAGTTTACTTAATAAATCTAAGATAACATTGGCAATAATACCCATCTCATGGGCTTGTTGTAAGGGACAAGTGAGATGATTTGTGTAAAATATATTTTATATTATAAAACACTACCTGGATATCAGTTAATGATATTTATTTGAAGTTTTTTTAAATCAGTTTTAGATACATAATGGAAAATATCATTACAAAAAAAGAATTCATTTTAGTTAAATGTTCATTTTCCCATTTGAAGTAATAAATTCACTTTTTCTGGATAAATGATTCTTTGTTATGTTCTAGATCCTTTTCCTCTTGGAATATCAAAATCCATGCCTTCTGTTCCTATAAGGTAGAAGCTACTAAATCTTTTGTTATCTTACTTGTGGCTACACAATATATGAATTATTTCTTTTAGGATATTCATAATATTTTCTTCTTGACATGGGAACACTGGAATTTGACTAAACTATTCCAAAGGGTTTTAATTATGGAATATATTTTTGAAGGGTCATTCTTAAATGTCTATTTTACCATCTGGTTCTAGAATATCAGGGCAGTTTTCTTTGACAATTACTTAAAATACTATGCCAAGTTGTTTCTCATATCATAAATTTCCAATAGTCCAATTATTTTAAAATTATCTCTCATCATTCTATTTTATAAACCCTTACATTACATCTTGGAATAAATACTATGTATTGGTTCCAAGGAAGAAATGTGGTAAGGGCTAGGCAATGGGGGTTAAGTGACTTCCCTAGGGTCACACAGCTGGGAAATATGTGAGGTCATATTTGAACCCAGGACTTCCCATCTCTGGGCCTGATTCATCATCAGTCTATTTTCCAGTCCAGTTATTATTTTCCAATGTGATATTTCAAAGTTTATTCTACTCTTTAATTCTTCTGAATGTTTTTATTACATAATATCCCATAGATTCATTAACATATAGTTGTTCAATTCTAATTTTTAATGATTTGGGGGGTTCTATTCTGATTTTAGGGTGTTATTTCATTCAGTATTTTTGCATCTACTTTACCAAGTTTTTTTTTCATCATTTTTCATGATATTATTAAATCATCCTCATTTTTTGAAACAATTTTTCCTCTGCCTCTCTCAATTGATTTCTAAAATTTGAGTTTTTCTAGGAATTTGTATTGATTCTGTGACCAATTGACATTTTTCTTTGAGGCTATGGATATACCTGTTTTTATTTTGTTGTCTTCTGAATTTGTGTTTTATCTTCCCTATCACCATATTAACCTTTTATAGTCAGGTTCGTTTTTTTTTTTTGGCTTTTGCTCATTTTTCCAGACTTTTAATTTTTTTTTTGTAATATGTTAGATTTGGGCTCATCTCTTGGTGTGAAGAAGGCATTTCTGACACTTCAAGTTTTATACACTATTGTTTTTAGACCTAGTTCTAGAAATCTGTAAGGTTTTACTTCTTCCAAGATAGTTTGATCTCAGGAGAGACCTGGTCACTGCTCTCCTGGCTTGTACTCTGGACTGTAAGTGACCTCAAGCATGCTTTTCCTTCCTGGAATAAGTGTTCCTCCTTGTTCTGGGACTGTGACCTCAAACTACAACTGGATAATGCAATAAAATCCAGTGCCAGCATAATGCCTCCTGTAATCACTTGGTCATTTCAAGGCCTCCTTACTCTCTGTGGGCTGAGAGCTCCAGAAGTCAACCCCATCCATTCAGACAACACTAAAATTTACTAGTAGCTTGCTGGGATGAGTTCTTTGATGGACTGTACTTTGTTTTCACCCTATTGAGACAGATCTTTCCTGCCTACCTTCTAAGTTGTCTTTTGGTACAAATTGGTTTCACTCTGCCATTTTGTGGGTTTTATTTTCTTGGAATTTGTCTTGAGGCATTATTGTAAAACTATTTGGAAGGTAATTTGGAAAAGCTCAGGTGAATTTCTGACTTTATATTACCATCTTTACTCTTCTGATAAAGAAATTATTTTCAATTGTAATGAAATATTCTAAAGCCAAGTTGAGGCCAACATCCAGTCTAAACCATATGGAGAAAAGGGCAAATTTATTTCATTTATAACCTAAATATAACTTATTTCTGTATTTGTTTTCTTTTTTCCTGATATGTTTAAACCTAATATACTAAACATTTATTCTTTTCATGACTTTGCAGTTTTATCAGATTGAACAATTTAGTTACTAACATGATTAAAAAAACTGAATAACAACATGGGGGAATTATAAATATGGGAAACTATCTATAGGTGACTTAAAAAGAAACTGTTCTGAGCTTTATTTACATAGTGAAAGTGAAATCCTTATTAGAAATTTTTGGTTAAAAGTCTCTTTGTTGAATTCCTCACAGTGGTAATTAACTCATAAGTAGTAACCCACCTCCCTTGACTAGAATTTTCCCCTCCTGTATGATACAATTTTAATACCATATAGACAACTTAGCTATAAAATAAAAACAATAATAACCTCTCCATTAAGAAATGACATTGACCACCAACAGAAACAGCATATTTTGGCACCTGTTTTCAGTAAAATTAATAAATCTGAAACATTTAATCATGCCTTAATATCTGTATTAATATATTCTGTCTAATTATTCTATTTTCTTGTTCTCATGAATATTTAACATTTTGTACTGAATTCTAATTTATTTAGTTACTGATTTTTTATATTATTTCAACAAAATTCTTTTGAGAGTACTTTATATTGCTCTTAATTGCATTCAATTGAATTAATAATCCCTGATTTATTTAACCGTCTCCCTCTCAGGACAATTAATTTGTTTACAGCATTTTTATTTGCTTGTTTTGTTTTTGTAATTACACAAAATATGAAAAAATAAGCAGTTCATATTTTTTTTGTTTTAGGTGATTATATTTTGATATTTATTCTTACCAATGGATTTTCTGGGCCAAAAGTTATTTTATAGACTGTTATCTAAATACTACAGGATTGTTTTCTAGAAATATGCTACAAGTTAGTAATATACAATCAGTGCATAATTATAGTTAGTTTCTTTCATGGTCCCATTAGTATTATTTGTTTTTCATCTTTTTTTTCTTTTGCCCATTTGAAGGTCATGATGGAAAGTCACATTTTCATTTTGCTTCTCTTTGATCATTAATGAAGCTGAACATTTTGTCAAGTGATTAAGAAAATGTTCTTATTTTTAAAAATTGTTCTTATCCCATATCCCCTTATGGTAAATTAGTTGTGGCAAATAAAATTTCAACAAAATCACATTATTTTCCTTTGCAAAATATCATTTTAATAATAGCAACTAGTAAATTATTAGTAAAATGGGTCATGCTTGCATCCTTACCAAGAACCAGGGACCTAATAATGGTCAATTTATTGCTTAGGCTAACAAACATGAACAAATTGAGTCTATAACCTTTCTTTCTCAATAATAAAATACTCAGCATGTAGGCCAACTGGTTTTTTTTTAAAACCAGGTGTATCTTCCTTATTATTGGCCTGAAAGTACACTCTTTGTAGTGGTTTATGGATGTTCACAAGAGTTAGCACCTTGCGCACAAGGGCTTATAAAGCTTTTTCCAGACTGTTTTTCTCCTTTGGTGCTCAATTTCCAATCAGCTTTCATCTGTGACTCCAAGAAACCACAGTATGCATGGTATTCATACCACAGAAAATATTCTTAACAGGTGGTCTAAACCAAGCTGAAGGTAACCATAGCCATCAAACCTATTGGAGAGGTGACAGGGGGATGTCTAATCCAGGTATACAAAGACTTCCTCTGGCCAGAAAGTACAGATGATTTCCATTTGTTTCTATAGCCATGAAGGCAGCAAAAATAGGTTCTATGGGATGCTTAGAGCTTGGTTAGATATCATCAAAGTAGTCAAGGTCATCCATTGCACCCCATGCTATTACCTATCATCTTGACTTTTGTCTTATGTTGGACTTTGATGAATTTTGAAGGGATAGAACTGATGACATTGGGCTACTCTGTCTCACTTAATTCCATTTTGTACATGAGTTAAAAAACAACAGTGATATCATTTTGATCCTATTCTAGTACTCAAGAAAACCACTAACCACCATTATTTGGACCTCCACCAATAAAGGTAGGGCAATCCCAATTGGTTAGTCATTTGATCTTCAGGTCTGAATCATTATACTGCTCTATGACACTTAAGGAAAGATAGTTGTTTTGAGACCAAGGTGCCTTTAGCAATCTTGTCTATAAAAAAAGAATCTTAGTCAGATTTCCACCATTTGTTGTTCCTTTTAGAGAATATTATCCCTAATTTTGAGAAATAATAATCTTTCCCTGAGGAGGACCTAGGCCAAGCTGGTTCTCTATTTAGAACCAAAACACAAATCCTACTTTAAACTAGTTAAAGAGCAGATGCCTAGGAGCTAGGGATAATCTCATTCCTTAACCAAGCCTGAGAGAAGTCCCCTTTTTATTTACCCTGTGAGAAGGGATTTTTTAATGAAATAGAGAAAAGGATGACTTAAAGAGTAATGTTAATTATTTAACAATACACCATAATATTAATTTTTCTCGCTGATACTTAGCTAGTCTATGTTTTCAAACAATTCCTTATTTATTTTGGATGACATGTCTGTTTATCTATTATAGTTGATAAAATTATTTTCTCTGATATTTTTATTTTTTTAATTTTACATGGAAATGAATAATTTGAAAGTATTTAAACATATCTATACAGTAAAGATAACTGGTACCATAGAAAAAGAACTGTATTAGGACTCAGAAAATTTTAGTTAAATCCTGAATTACATACTTTCTACTTGTGTGTTACTTTAATATAAAATGAGAATTATACAACTATCTCAGGGGCATTTGTGAGAGGGAAAAAAAGTTTAAATTTATAAAGCAATTTGAAAAACTTAAAGAAATGCTAGTTGTTTAAAATTAAAAACAAAACAATGTGCTTGCTATGTTGAAAAAATATATATTTCTTCTGGCATTATGATTTTAGGGGGATGGCTATGATAAGAAATTGCTGTGGAATGCTCAGAATGAACATCTGATTGGCAAGGTACATAATGAAAATGATCAAATATGGAAAAAAATAAATTCACTTAGCTAATATTAAATATTTATTTTAGGGAAAGGGGGAAATCTACTTTCTCTACTCAAATGAACTCAAGGTTCTTCATGAAAGTTATTTTTAATGCTTCTTTTCATTTTGTTTTATTTGTGAGAAATCTGAATCTACCTAATTATACTTTGATTGACCTCCAGTAACAGGCCTGTTTCTGGAAAGAAATCATCTCTAGGCTTACTGATGGAGTAATTGGCTCCTTTGTTTGCACCTGACTTTGTGATGCTCTGATTTTTATGGTTCTTCCACTGGGTAACATTATACTATAGTGATCCAAAGTTAAAGGAGACAGCTCACATTCCCACTCACACTAAATTTCTTGGTACTTATAAAACTTTATGGCAAAGCCTGATTAAAAACATCATTGACTCCTATCTTGCTAAAACTATCCATGATTATTTAATAACAACAAAAAGGTATTCATTAGAGCAACATAAAATGAAGGATTAAAATAGTTCCTTGTTCAGGATAATTGATACCACAAACCTAATTTGAAAGGTTAAAAAGTACCTGATAAATGTTGAATCAAGCACAGGCCAAGGTGTCTGTGTGATTATGTGTGACTAGCAGATGGCATATTCCTTTTTTACTAGATTAAAATTCTTTACAATTCCATCATGGCAAACAAAACTTTAAATTAAGGACATTGTGATACATTATGTAAAGTTAAATTGATTTTCTAAAGACTGATTCATGATGCAAATCAAGGTTTTTAATGAAACAGTTGGAGCCCATCTTTGTAAGTGAAATTCCACTTATCCTGTGATCATGAAGTTTTCACCTGTTTCAAGCAATCCTTTAAAAAAAATCAGCATTAATATTAGGAATGAAAAACGATCTTCAGTAAGATGAGAGACTTTTGGATAAACAGGCAAAAAGGAATTCTTGGGGAGAAAAAGTACACAAGATATTTTGCTACAGTCATTGAAAACATTTTATTACATTTCCTGGGGTGACGTTGTAATATGGCAGGATGAGAAGATCAGGAAAAAATAGACTAACACTGTGCGAGACTCAATTAAACCGTTCTAATCACCATCACCCACCCACTACTCATCATCAGGAGAATCAAGCCAGAATGATATTCAAGGTCACCTAAAATAGTCAAATGCAATTTGTTGCCTGTCAGGAACTATCTCTGTTCATTTCAAAATCCACTCCTAGTAAATGGATGGAATCAGGAGCTATTTCTATGAGACAAATATTTCTAAAAGTACTACATGCTGTTACTACAACCCTTCCCTTCCAACTTTCTATTGAATTTCATTGTGAAATGCATTGAAAGACATCAGAGAAATGATGAATGTGAAGTACCTTGTGTTGTGATTCCTGCACAACCTAAACTGCAGAAAGCACACAGGCTTACCTGACTTGCTCTTAGAAAGCCAAAATAAGAGGAAGGCAGCTTTCCCTGTCTTCTAGTTAGGATGAAGACTCCAGTCCCAATTTCTCTCAGTGATTATGTCTTTATTCTTCCTTATCCTGAAATCTAGGGTCTTGAAACCTGATGTCAAATGTGAAAGCATTGTCTATCCACATCTAGGTCACTGATCTGAATGAGAAATTCACAATTAGTGCGGGTAGTTAAATGGTGCAGTGAATAGAGCAACATACCTGGATTGGGTAGGACCCAAGTTCAAATCTGACTTCAGATACTTTCTAGCTATGTGAACCCGAGCAAATAATTTAATTCCAATTGCTTAGTCCTTATCATTTCTATTTTAGAGGTATTATGAAGACCAAAAGATTTACAATAAATTAATGACTCATTCCTCTGTAACCAAGAACACCAAGAAACAAACTCACAGGTCCAGGACAATAGAATGTTGTCTTAAGATTCTGGTCTCTGGTACCAGGTCTAACTGCTACCCAATAAGGTGTGGGGATAAAAAGGAGCTTTTTCCTTTCCAGATTCCCATTCATCTTGGAATGAAGCAAAATTATTACCTTTATGAATGTCCTCTATCATACATATTTTGATTGTAGACAATCCTCATATTGGAGAAGATTTTTTCTCTTATGAAGATGTTTTTATCCTCCGCAAATTCTTCCCATTCCTCCTAGTTTTGCCTTTGAGGATCAAACAAATCAAGGCAACAGTGTGACACAATGGACAACAGACAATCAACAATCATTTGTGAAGTTACCATGTAACAGGCAGTGTCAATCACTGGGCATACAAAGCAAGGTGAAAATTTAGATCCTGTACTCAATTAGGTCATGTAAGGGGTTAAAACTAAAGGGCTAGACTAAATTATTTAAGGGTACAGTCACCAGGAATCAATTACTCAATTCAAAATGATTTTTTGGTGGTCATTTATTTACAAAAGGAGAAAGAGTGAAAGTAAGAAAACCAGGGAGAGGATAGGGTAAGATATTTAAACTAATACACTAAGTATTTTACTCTGGCTCCTGGCTCAACTCAGGCTGGTCTAATTAATCCTCAGTCAGAGAGGTCTCAGCCTTGAGCCAAGGGCCTGGTGATGAATAGAGCAAGGACTTCAGCCATGAAGCCTCTCTTAAGAGGGGAATCCTTTCCTGAGGCAAATGCCTCCAGAAAATCCAGGAAAGGAGTCAGCCTTTTATTCACTCACCCAAGTGGTGGTTCAAAGGGAGAGATTTAAGAACAGTATCAACAAATCCAGGGTCTCAGATACATGAAGCAGATTCTTCACCAGCCTGAAACTCAAAATTGAAACTCCAAAGAATATAGAGCTCCCCAACAGGAAGCTGTAACTCCTTTTAAAGACACTTCTTTGCATCACTTCCTGTGCCTTCCTCTACTTTTAGGTGGATCAATTATAGTCTGTACATTTTCTTAGGACTGCTCAGAGGGTAGTCAATTGCATCATATTTGTAACCCACTTAGAGCACATGTGGGCTATAGACCCCCCACTCAAGTGTAAGTGGGGTATATACATGCTTCATGCTTCTGGTGATTAAATCTAAAAATGGTCACCAGAGAGTTAATCCCATCTTCACAGTCACATTATTTTTTGAAACAATTTGTGCTATATATATTTTTATTTACATTACCTATTTGTTACTTCCAGATTTATTTTCTTTCTCAGAAAGTCATTCAATACAATAAAATTTTTAATGAAATGAAAAAAGAGAAAGAGGAAAAATATCATCAAAATCAATCAGAGCATTAACTAATCTCATGTCATTCAATACTTTTGACAATTCTTCCACCTCATTACTCTTTTATTCCATAGGCTTTTGAAAATGAATCTTTCCTCATTTTCCTTCTCCCTGCATGAACCATCATTTTCAGGCTTCTTTGCTGTGGTATCATTGAAATCCCAAACAGTAAGTTTCTATCATTATTTCTTTTATTTTCTTTTACTATCCTCATCTCTTGGGAATCTAATACAAAGATCAGATTATCTTTCCATGCCAGTGGTTTTGTACAGATTTAAAAAGAATGAAAGGTAAAAAAGGGGATATGTTCTACAGTAGAAATACCAGTTAGGAAATCATACTCTTATGTATAATAAAAGGTTATTGGCAATGGAGATCTGAATTAAAGCTCAAGTCAAGGATCAACATCTACATTAAGCTGTTCTACTAATACACTAAATATTTTACTCAGGCCCTTTGCTCAACCCTACTTCCTAATATGCCTTTCAAAAACCCATGTATTTTTATTTGGGGGGGCAACAAAAAGGCATATAAAATAGAGCAGCAGGACTGGAGTCAGGAAGACTCCCTTTCCTGAGTTCAAATTTGGTCTCAGATACTTACTAGCTGTGAGACCCTGGGCAAGTCATTTAACTATGTTTGCTTTAGTTTCCTCATCTATAAAAGGAGACAGAGAAAGACATGACAAATTATTCAAGTATCTTTGCCAGGAAAACCTCAAACTGTAGCACAAAGAGTTTGACATAACTAAAGATGACTAAAGAAGGGATTTTTCATTTTGCATATACTTACATATTGTGAAAGAGAATTCTTTATTGGCTATCCTGAGTTAACACTAATTTAAATACCTCATTAGATTGTTAAAGACAAGATTAACTCTACTTTGTCTAATTTTTGGTTGAATTAACACAAGCTTGAACTAGGTGGAGGAGCTCAAAAAGTACTTAGTGAATTCACACCCTCAGAAACACAATCAGCCAGGATGAATATTCAGTTCTCCAGAAGGTGAATTTTAGAAAAATCACACCCTTATATGAGAACCTTTAGAAGATGAGAAGTCAATCCCACAGACACTGTCCACCTGGGCAGTGCTAGACAATTTGGAAACTGTGATTGGCCCCTGTGAAGAGGGGAAGGGACAAGGAGCCACCATAAAAGCCACAATACCATTTGGCTTGAGGTCGATTGTCTTTAAGAAGATAGTCTGAAGAATTTGCCTTCTGGAGATAGTCTTTGGACTAGGGATAGTGTTTCAGGGAGCTTTGCTGGAGACTGCAGCTTGAATCATGGGCTTGGAGCTCAGCTTCAATTTAGATTGACTCTTGAATTATTTCATTGGGTGAGTGAAAAGGACTGATTCCTTTCCTAGCTTCTGGAGAGACTAGTTTTCATCTTGGAGGAGACCACAGTAGTTGCTCACCACTAGCCCTCCTAGCAGAAGACTAGGCATTTTCTCTAATCCCCTTCACATATCTCTACTTTATTGTTTCTCCTCTATTTTGTAAATAAATTACTGACTTGAGATATAATAAATATTGATGACCACATAATTTCATAAAAAATATTGTCCAACCATTAAATTTTACCTTTGCAATATGTACATGTTATTTTGATGTAGGGAGATATAGCCCCCAATAGTGAGAATAGGCCCCAATAAAATTAGAGCAATCAGCCATCTAGAACCAGACACATAGCTTCCCCACCCCAGCATTAGAAATTAATCCAACCCCTTCACAAATATTGTATATCCTCACAAAAAAAATTACTTGTACAAGAATTCTATGAGAAACTATTAGATGGTGACACATTGACATATTGAGTTATTAGTCAGTAGAAAACTCCAAGTAGTGATAAGATAAACTAAGTCATTTTACTAAGATTATAAATCATTACTAACCATTGTCCCGGCAAAAAGTTTACCTAATCCCTTAACCTGTTATTTTCCTATTATAAACTGTGTATACAAACTCATTAAACTTTTCCAATGCTCAAAGAGATGTTTCTGCATGATTCTTTGTCAGCTCTGTCCTCCTTTAATCCCCCAAATTATCTTCCTCACCCTGGTTTGGAGACCCATGAGCTGTTTGCTGAGGTTAGCATCTGGCAGGCAGGGAGATCAGGGTCTTGTTTAAGGAATTTACAACTCAGGCAATATCCATATCAACCAAATATTAAAAGATAATACAGCAATAGATTGGCTGTAGAGAGTTTCCATAGATAATTAGATAGTGAGTAATAACTAAAGAAGTCAGTAAATAAGTACCTAACAGGTTTTCAAGGATGTTCTTTTTATCTTGATTGGTTGTTAAGGAAGAAGTCATTTGCTTAGGTGGTAGTCCTGACCCTGTAACTAAGGAAGAGAAGTCACTTTATTCATGGTTTGCCTTGTTTGTGGAGTATGTAAGTGGTTGAAAATTAAAATGTAAATGGGATACTAATGATTTGTTATACATCCTGGGGGAACTTTCACTCAAGTCTTGCTTTTTCGGAACAGATTCTAAGGAAGGCAATGATTTTAGAAATTGGGCATCTCATGAATCTGTGGCTGGGAAACTGAACCCCCCATACCTGATACTCAGAGATCCTTCACCAAGAACCTAGGTTATGTCCAAAGGCTAATGTAACATATTTTCTCATTATTGTAAAAGTTAAGTAAATTTTCTTTTATGAAAAGTGGCCCCATAATAATTAATTAGCTATGGTTTCCATGTTCCTTTTATTGTTTACAGCTATTTGGCAAGGAGTGGAACGCCTCTTTTCCTGACAGCCCATTTCAGATTATCCTGAAGAGTCCAGCAAATTGTAATCACTCAGTAAAATAACTTGGTAGCTCAGTGGATTGAGAGCCAGGCTTAGAAATGGGAAGTCCTAGGTTCAAATCTGGCCTCAGACATTTCCTAGCTGGGTGACCCTAGGCAAGTCACTTAAACCCTATGGCCTAGAGAAGTGATGACAAACCTGTGGCATTGGTGTCAAAGATAGCATGCAGGACATTCTCTGTGGGCATGTAGCTGCCCTCCTGGACCTTCTACCACCGAGTTAGTTAATGGAAAGGCAAAGAGACTGACGTAGGTGGAGCTGCTCACTTCCCCCTCTCCACTGCTCCTGTCAACATTTTTTCACTTCACCTACACTTCTGCCCAGCAGCCCAATTGGAGTGCTTTTTCTCTCCCCTGTGTGGGATAAGGAGAGGGTGGGGTGTGCCCAGCACTGATTTGGGGGGATAGGAACAACATTAAATCTGGGGGGTGGGAGAGTGGAGTCTGGCACTCCATCTCTAAAAGGTTTGACATCACTGGCCTAGCCCTTACCACTCTTCTGCCTTGGAACTAATACATAGTATTGATTTTAAAGTGGAAGGTAAGGGTTTTAAAAGTAATTAATTAAGTAATCAACTTGTCAATTGATAAGGAACAGATGTGAAAAGTACTCTGGAGGTAAAATCAATGTGAATATGCATATGATTAGCTATGTAGAATGATGATGAGGAGGAGAAAAGAGGCAAGGATAAGACCAAATTGGAGAACCTGGGTCACTCACAGAATGGAAAGGTTCTCAACCTAAAATGGAAAATTAGTAGGAAAGGTGAGTTTAGGGGGAAATACAATGAGTTCCGTTTTAGATGAGGTAAGCTGGAGATATCTGGGACTTCTCTTATTATATTGTCATTCTTGAGTATAAATTCTTCCTTGTGGCAATGAAAGTTCTCTACAATATGACTTCAAACTTCCTTTCCAGACTCATTTGTTCTTGTTTCTCTATGTTTATTTCATCCCTACCATTTCTTTCTGTGTGTTGCTACTAGAATATGGAATTCTATTGTCTTTCTTTCTCTTTTTCCCTTCCTTCAAGGCCTTTGCCACGCATTTATTTTCCTTATATATGCTTCTCAGAAGACCTTGCTTCTTTAAAAGTTCAAATAGCACTGCCTACAGTTGATCCACAATATGTGTTACTTCCCTCTGCATATATAATATAATAATATAATATAACATAATAACTGATAGTTATTAGTACTTTTTAAAAAAATCTTAGTTTATTCATTACCTATTTATAAGGGAATGAAATGAAAAATGAAAATGATAAATAAAAAAATGAAAAACAATCTCCTTTCAGGATATACTCCAACTGATGTGGATATAGAAAATTATATTGGGCTGTGATATTGGCAAAGTGCTTTACAAATAATATCCCATTTTATCCCCCTAAAATTACCTATGTGATGGTTAATTAGTTTTCCCAGGGTCAGACAGCTAGTAACTATCTGAAAGCATACTTAAACTTAGGTCTTCCTGCTGCCAGGTGGAGTGTTCTATCTACTGTTTCACCTCCTGTGAAGATCTGGCCAGAGCTCATTGGTCATTTTTGCAAGCCCTATTTTCTTGTGTACATGTTCTACCCTATCTTCATGCATCCATCTCAATCCCAAGTAGAATATGCATATATACATGGAAGGGGGTCGTTTGTTTATGTTTTTGAATCCTGAATACTTAGCACTCGGCATTTCATACTAAAGGTGCTTACCAGGAGTTACATATCAAACCTAAGAGAAATCATTATAGAATTGGAGTCTGATTCTCTGACTTTGATTCCCAGCTCTACCACATCCTCAGTGTCTTGGAGCTAGTCAATTAAGCTCCCTGGATTTGGTATCCTTTTGTAAAAAATGGGATGATTGAATTTAATGAGCTTTGAAGTGTCATTTAACTTTATAATTTCCTAATTTCAGTTATTTTATTATTATAGTATTTTATTTCTCCATAGTTAAGTAAACTCTGAAAAATCTTTTAAAATACACAAATAAAAAATATCAACTTTGAGAAAGGAAAAAAAATCTTTTGAAGGATTCAAATATTTTGGACTTTTGTTACCTGACTTTATACTCCTAAAAAAATCCTTTTGCAAAGCTCTTTATTTGGAAGTCCCAAGAAGCAAATCCTGATTACAGAGAGGTGTTAATCATGGGATTATAATTCTTAGCCTTGTAACTAAAATGGATTAAGTTGGTACCATTTCCTCCTGCTGCAGAACGGTGCCCAGAACTGAATTTATGTTGGGCTGTTTCTCTCTCCCTCTTACGAGCTTTGTCACAGGAATTAGGTTTCAGAACTTTATAGCCTCATATGTTCTCTGGAAGATAACACTAAACTGGATGACTTTGACCTTTTCTGTGGTCTATAATTTCACTGAATGGTCATCCCAATGTTTCCCCTTACCTTATCAGCAGCCAATGAAAGAAGATAGAGAAGGGTGAAAAAAATGTGATTCCAAATGGGCAAAAAAGTATTGTAAGTGGTGTCTTTGGAAGGATTCTGAGGACAGTCTGGGTTTGGATCCTCATTAGTGAAAGTATGGTGATATTGAGAATAGAAACAAAAGGATAGAAAGCAATTAGAAATTAAAAAAAACTGTGTTAAAGATATTTCCTTCTATTATTTAAATGATTATTGACTAGGTATTTACTATGTGTCAGTAACACTCCTAGGTAATGAGGATATAAATACAAAAGAGAACTAGCATCTGACTTCAAGTTGTAATTTTTATTGGGGGAGACAACTTCTGCAACAAATCATATATGCAGAAATATTTTTTGGTTTTATTTGTTTTGTAGTGTCCCACTTTGAGAAGATGATTGAACTATAAAAATAATAAGATGACATTTCACAGTCCTTTAAATGGTTATGTGACACATTGGATAGAGAATCAGATCTGAAATCAGGAAGATACCATGTGGTCTCAGACACTTATTAGCTGTGTGTTCCTGAGCAAGTTACTTAACCCTGTTTGCCTCAGTTTCTCATGTATAAAATGAGTTGATAAAGGAAATGGCAAACCATTCCACTATCTGTCAAGAAAGTCCTAAAATATTGAACACAACTAAAATGGTTGGCCAACAACATTAGCAACAGAATTTTATATCTATTATTTCAATTTGTTCTTTGTGAATCACATCAGGTAGATCCTATTTTCATGGAGTTTATAAGTAGAGGAATAGTAATGATGAACCTCAAGTAGCCAGAAATGGGGAAAACCCATTGATGATTGTTATTGATGATTAAATTTCATTTAGATATTTCATAGATGCTCCACTTTATGTATTGCACTTAAGATGCAAACAGAAAAGAAAAACAAAAATTTATTTGTATTTGAATATACAATTGGTTTTCTTCCCAGGAAATACTCTGTATTTCCCATTTTACAGGAAGTATATTTTTAAAATTGCCAATCCCCCTTTTCTACTCAAGCTGTCTGAATACCTGATTCAGTATTATCAACTGAGACTTTAGACCTAAAAGTCAGGTTACCCATGTTTTCATCAAGGTTCCATGAACATAAAATTTAGGCAGCTCAGATGATATGTGGCATTCTTTACAAATTGGAGAGAGACCAGCAATTATAGAATTTCCTTATTGAAAATATTAATGTGAAAGATAATGATGCTTGACACTGAAACTGTCACATAAACATGAGACTAAGAAAAGTGCATTTGAAAACAAGTTACACTGTAGGTCCCTCTGGTTTAGAAACAAATTATGTGGGTTATGGCTACAGCTAAAAATGACAGATGGGAGTCGAGGGATATCGATTTGGCAGATTTGATGTCCATCATCATAAAGTGGGGAAAAGGCATTGAATCTGCATTCAGACAACATGGGTTTGCATCTTGGCTCTGCCTTTTCTACTGGAGTGACCTTGATTCTTCATCTGGAAACTGAAAAGTTTGAATTAAATCACCTATATGATCCCCTCAATCACTAACTCTCATTCTCTAGTTTAAAATAAGGAAAGAGAAAAGGCAGGAAAAAAGAGGTTAAATTCATGTCTATTTGCTTAAATTGTCTCTTCAAAATGAGACAAAAATGCAACCTAATGTGAAAAAAGGAATAAGAAAGATCTGAATTAAATTTTTACTTGGGCAGTAGCTTTGTGACCACCTAATCTCTGGTGGCAGGATTTCCTGTAGATAGTGCAGTATATATTTCAGATGACCTTCTTTGTAGGGGACATTTTGAACTACTTGGAACAAGGTAGATAACCCATGTATGAGCTTCATATCACTCAACACCTTTACATAGAAGAAATTTTCATACAAGGCTATAACAACAACAACAAAAAGTTCTAAAAGGTTTGATTCCAAGAGTTCCTGCCTGGAAAAAATTACAGATGTACTTGATATAGAGGAAAAATGTGTAACGGGGAGCAATCAGAGTAAGCTTTATGAAAGGTAACCTTATATATAGTTTATTAGTCCCTGTTCCTATTTTAGTTTGATAACACTATTCTATAGTAACTCTGTATTTCCAAATTTCAGAAAGTTTCTTACCTGAAAGATAAAAGAAATCTTCTCATTCTGGAATTCTCAGTATCTATGAAATCATATATCTAATTCCTTTTCTAATTCAAAGGTTAATATTTTACTCTAAATATAATCTCAAAAAAATTTTGATGCCTGATTTGCACATATTATTCTGTGAAGTCATCTGGTATAATTATTTGATTGAAATAAGTTATAATTTGATCATACTGACCATGTACCCTTCCATTGTCTGTTGGGCTAATGTGTATTTCAAATCTTTTTGGGATTAAAGTAATTCAAGTTTCATTATCATGTAGTATCATTAGAAAATTCTAGTGTTGAATAGATAGGCCATTATTGGAGGACAATCTTACATATTTTAATGAATTGCAATTTTCCTAAAGGCCATTCAATAAAATCTCCTCTTGTTTAATTCTGAACTCTTTTAAGTATAAACTCCTTCCTTGCTTCTTTTCTTTTTCTCCCTATTTTTCCTTTTTTCCTTTCTTTCTCTCCCTCTTTCACTTCCTCTTTCCCTCCTTCCATCTTTCTATTCCTCTGTCCCTTTTCTTTCCTTCCTTCCTTCCTTCCTTCCTTCCTTCCTTCCTTCCTTCCTTCCTTCCTTCCTTCCTTCCTTCCTTCCTTCCTTCCTTCCTTTCTTTTGTTCTCCTAGAATACAAATTGTATTTATCTATTAATTTATTTTTGTTTTCCCAATTACTTGTAAAATAATTTTAACATTTTAAAAAATATTTTGATTCCAAATCTCATAGGTAAAATATATGCAAACATGCAACACATATTTCCATAATAGGCATGTCATGAAAGCAAAGGTATATTCTTCCCCCCAAAATGTGAAAAAATTAAGTTAAAAACAGTGTTCATGTCAGTGTCTTTACTAGATACAAGCCTAAATGGGTGAGCCTCATGGGATATCTAATTACATTCTTTGAAACTGACTTTTTTCTTTTGTTAGATTTTACTTCTCATTCACTTCTTTTCAATCCACATATATGAATATCAGTTGATTCATTTTGAGAAATTATAAATCTTATTTATCATTTGGCACTATGTTTTAGGGCATGATGCAATCACCAAAAGTTCTCTAAGAAATTGCTCTTCCATTTGGACTTTACTGGATAACTTCCATAGTTGTAGACACTTTTAGTCATCAGTTCTCTCCCTGTGCTTCAGTTGATGTTAATGATCATTGTCTCATCAACCAGGACAATTAAGTGGTACAGTGGATGGAATGCTAGGTGTGAATTCAGGAAGACTAATTTTCCTGGGTTAGAAACTTGTCTTAGCTGTGCATCCCTGAGAAAGTCACTTAACCCTGTTTGCTTCAGGTCCTCATCTGTAAAATGAGCTGGAAAAGTAAATAGCAGAAACATTCTGGCATCCTTGCCAAGGAAACTGTAAATGATGTCACAAAGAATTGGCCATGAGTGAACAACAAAACAATGTATCAATTTGGTCTATTGTTATAACACTGATATTCACTTCAATGATTTTGTCTTAAGCATGGGAGGAGAGCCTGAAAGGTTAGATTTTCTTGACAATAACAAATGTTTTTTTTTAATTGCCAACAAATAATCAATACAGTGGAAGTTTGTATTTTATTCTGACAATTTTGTGAAAAACATTGTCTAATGTGGCATATTACTGCTTCTGTCATTTTCAGTGTTCTCAAACCTTCACCAAGGATAAACTTGACAATTAAAAAAATAATTTCACTAACTTCATAGAAATGGACAATTGGATATATGGGTCAATGGATATTGGAATTTCATCAAATATCTTTCATTACCATTTAAAAAAAGGAAAAGATCTGACTCTCCTTCCTCCAATAGTATTTGGTATCCTTCCTTCTTTTATGCCTCTTGAGATCTGAGGCTTTTTTGAAGATTCTCCTATGTCACATTTGGATTTTCCCATTTTGTGTAGAATTTCGGTCTATTACTGTCATTTTTCATCTTATTTTTTTATTTTTTGCAAATCGTTCTTCATTAGAGTATAAGTTCACTGTTAGAATATGATCTCCTTAAACCTAATACTGACTGATTTATTCGTTTTTTTTGTTTGTTTTACTTTTTTCTTGTTTTCAAAACTTTGTTTCCCAGAAACAAGCTGAGTAACTGGCATATTAATAATGTTTACTGATGGATTCAGTGTTGTTGAGAATTCCTCATGCAACACATTGGGATAATAAGGTTAGCCTCCAAATATGGCAGGACCATTATTTTTGAGGAAGAAAACAAAATTCCATGGTTACTTTTTTCAGATTTATTTCCATCTTGTATAATTTTCTATGCTTTTGATTCTATATTTTTAAATTTAATTTTATTGATTAATTAAGAAAATTTTCCCATGGTTACATGACTCATGATATTTCCCTCCCATCATCCCAAACCCTCCTATAGCCTAGTTCCACTGAGTTTTACATGTGCCATTGATCAAGACTTATTTCTATATTATTGATATTTACACTAGGGTGATCATTTGGAGTCTACATCCCCAATCATATCTCCATCAACCCATGTGATGAAGCATTTGTTTTTCTTCTGTGTTTCTACTCTCACAGTTCTTTCTCTGAATGTGGGTAGTGTTTTTCTCATAATTCCCTCAGAATTGTCCTTGATCTCTGCTGCTAGTACAGAAGTCCATTACATTCAATTGTGCCAGAGCATATCTGTCTCTGTGCACAATATTCTCCTGGTTATGCTCTTTTCACTGTGTCAATTCCTGGAGGTCATTCCAGTTCACATGGAATTCCTCCAGTTTATTATTCCTTTTAGCACCAACAGATACCACAATTTGTTCAGCCATTCCCCAATCAAAGGACATCCCCTCATTTTCCAATTTTTTGCCACCATGAAGAGCGCAGCTATAAATATTTTCATACAAGTCTGTTTCCTTATTATCTCTTTGGGGTATAAACTTAGCAGTGCTATGTCTGAATCAAAGGACAGTCTTTTAATACCCTTTGGGCATAGTTCCAAATTGCCATCCAGAATGGTTGGTTGATTCTATAATTCTTCAAAAACTATTTTGTTTAAATGAGTCTCTCACCAGACATTCTGATTTTTTCTTCATTTTTTAAATTATTTCACTAGGAAAGACTATGCATAGTCTTCCAAGATCTTTTTCATAATATTTTGCCTATGGAATTATATTATAAACCACTGTTACTTTGGCTACTATATCTATTTCACTAGGAAGTAAATAATTTTTTTGCTGATTGGTATTGTTTTGGCTTCTTTGTTTCATAATTGCTACAAATGATCTACAAAATCTAAATTTATAAGTAAAAACTAATAGGAAATGCAACTGTTTTTTGTTTGTTCCTCTGTGCATTTCTTTTGAAAAGTATTAATACATTGTTTCAGTAGGTAAAGTTGAGATTTTCATTAATTTCTTGTGATACATTTTAGTTTTTATTTTCTTCTGATATAATTTTGATTTTGATCTTTTCTCTAACAAATCCATGGTAATTACTCCTACAATGGAATTCAGTAATGTCCTATCTGTCAAGATATAACCAATGTAATTTTTTATGCTGTCAATGACATAATGCATTCTCTAAAAGCTTTGCACTTTTGCACTCGTGGGCAGGTATACTGAATTTTTTGTTATTCTGATTAATTAATGTTTTTTTATAGCTTTGACAAAATAATTTGTGAGATTTGCTTCAAGAGGAAACTACTGGTATGCCTCAGTGAAATATGTCAAACCTAGGTGGATATTTCTAGATTTACTCAATTTTAATGGTATTTTAGGTTATAGCTAGAATCCCCTTGGCATATCAACATGTGCCACTATAAGAATTAAAATTATTAAACTGTCCATAATTTTATAATTTTATTAAATCAGAAGTATTAAGAGAAAAATAATGGAAAAATAGGAGAAAATGTGTGTGTGTGTGTGTGTATATATATATATATATATGTATATATATATATACATATATATATATATATTACCTTCCTTAAGACTTCATTTATCTGGCTATCCTAATGCCATCATGAGGCCCCTAAAAACAAGGACTGAGGAGACCTGCCAGCCACCGTCATGGAGGTAAAGAGACTAAAGTTCGCTCTTGCCACAGTTTATCAAAACTATTCTCTGACCACTAACTCTCACACATGAAGTCTCAGGAGCCAATCATACTTTCTAATTTGCCGAGGAAGGAGGGACATTCCAGGGGGGCAGTTCAGGGGACAAAGCTCTGCTTCCCATCTTGTGACTCTTAGCCACCTTTTTTCCCTGTGGCTTGTCTATCTTTGTAAATCCACTCACTCAGTAGTACCTGGATTCCAGGTCGACACGATATGACGTCAAGTGAGTGACACAGGGGAGAGAAAACATTTTCTTCAGACATTATTTCCAACACAAATCATCTAGAAATATCTCTTCAAGAATTAGTTTGGCTCTTGAACCTGCATATTTCTTATGTACTCTACCTTTTATTGATGAAAATGTGTTAAAGTCAGTAAAGGAATTAATTCTTGGCACTTTTTTATTGGAACTGTTGAAAATCTTGACATTTTCCAATGACTTCCTTAACCTAAATCTATATCAGCTATCATTCTCCACTTGCTGGCTCTGTATTATGGCCTCCCCTTCCCAGACTCTTCACATTTACATGCATCGCACCTCTTACTTGCCACATATCTATAAGAATTGGAATCCTTGTCATCCTTTAGTTCTTTCCCAAGACATCACCCTGTACTGACCATCCTTTCCTCCCTCCCCATTAGGTAACCAGTTCAACACTGCTCCATTGTCTTGAGTCACATGCCACATATGCTATCAGTCATATGTATCTCAGCCTTGGAACACGATTGATGCCTCCTACTTCCAGTCCTTCTTACATTCTTTTGAATAAAACTTTATAAAATCGTGAAAGCATGCTTACTGGAGCTATTGCAAATATACACCACACCCATTCAATGGGATCCTTTATAAGACTGCTAGGAGACAAAACTTTTTACATGCCCACAATTCATCCACTTTCATTACTTATCACAGCTCCTTTTGCAAACCATTTACTTCCTCCTTAAACCTTACATGACTGCTCATTCCTCCACCAACTCAGTTGCAAACCTTGCCTTACCTTTCTCTGATATCACTGAAGCCATTCACCAAGTGGTCAGTCTTCTCTTTTTTTATCTATGCCTCTTCATCTCACATCACTCAAATATCATCTATCACTACCTCTTTCTCATGGGAAAAGATTATTCTTTACATCCATAAAGCAGGCATACAAACACATATATGTGAATATTAAAAATATGTATATACACAAATATATGCATTATATATACATATGTATCAGATAAATGTCAGAGCAGCTAAATATAAATATATATATGTGTATCTATACAAGCAATCCCATTTCATCTCATCTTCTCCAGGAGTCTGACTTAGAGTAATCTTATTTTTCACTAATTTTTAATCTCTCCCTGTTTTCTGGTTGCTTCCCTACACTTCACGGCCTCATCTATTTCTCCTCCATCGCCAACAAGCCCTCATTTGATGTATACATCTCTGCTAGTCATAATTCTATATCCTTCCTCCTTTTGAACTCCATGATAAAGTCATCCATAATTTGTAGCCCCAATGCTTCTCCTCTTACTCTCTTAATTCCCTTCAATCTGTCTTTTGACCTCATTTTTAAACCAAGAATGCTCTCTCTAAATTTTACAGTTATCTAATGGCAAATCCATTGTAAATCTCACAAACAGCCTTTTTGTTGTCTCTTTGGTCTTTAACATTGCAACACACACTCCTCAATTCTCTCTTGCTCTAGGTTTTCATGAATCCACTCTGCTGTGGGTTCTTTCAGAACCTCCTTTGCCAGATCCTCATGTCATGCCCACTAACTGTGTCCAGCAAGGGGCTATCTTGAGCTCTCTCCTATTTTTTCTCTTCTATTATAATATATGAAGTAATCAGTTCCTGTGGATTCAATTATCATCTCTATATGAATCTATAATCTACTTATTCAGTCCAAATCTCTCAGCAGCTGCCCAGTTTTGCAACTTCAACTATCTATTATACATCTCAAACAGGATGTATCATACATGTCTTAAATTCCATATACTCAAAACAGATTTCATCATATTTTATCCAAATTCTTCCTTTAAAATGTCCTATTCATATCAAAGGCAACATCATATTGCAAGAAAACCAAATTTTTACCTGTGTATAATCCTTGTCTTTTTACTCTCATACTTCATATCCAATTAATTTCAAATATTTGTTGATTCACCTTTGTAAATTATTTTGTACATACTTCCTTCTCTTTTCTAACACTTCCACTTGAAATGGTCCAGGAATTCATCAACTCAAGTTTGCACTTTTGCAAGAATCTTCTACTTGATTGCTCTGCCTCACCCCTGCAGCTCCTCCAATCCATTTTCTACTTAGCCATCAGACTGATATTCCTAAAGAAACAAGTGTGACAAAGTTATCTCCTTTTACAATATATTCTATTGGTTCTCATTAATTGCCAGAATCAAATATAAAATCTTATATTTAATTTTATTTTAAATTTTATTTTAACTTCTTTATAAAGCAAGCACTTAACATCCTGTTCTGCTTCTGACTTTCTAAACTTTTTTTATCTTAGTGCCCTCCACGTATTCTGAAATCCAATATAATTGACTTCATTTCCTCAAATAAAGTATCACAACTCACAATGTTAGACATTATCCCTATTTTTTGCAAATCTAGAAATATCTTCCAACTCATCTCTGTCTTTAACACTTCTTTCAAGTCCTAGCTGGGAACCCTTTTTGTTGGATATTCCTGATTTCCTCTTAACATCAGTATCTTTCCCTTGTTGAATATCTCTAAATTATTCTGTATACATCTTGCTTGGACAGAGTTGTAGCTATGCCTTTTCTTTCATTCATTAACTTTGGGATTCTTGAAAGCAAGGACAATCCTTCATGATTTTTTCTTTGTATCCCTCTAGTCCTTAACATTATGCTTATGATATTTTAGACACTTAATAAATGTTTATTGAATGACTGCTAGTTCACAGTTGACTCAATTGAAAAAGGCAAAGAATAACTGAGATATTGGCCTATTAAAGTTATATTTAATTTAAAAAGCATATGATGTCATCTTCTAATCAAATTAAGGTTATATATTCAGTTGAACAATGATGAGAGGAATAAATTCATAATGAGACCAGTTTTTATTTTTAACTCTATCTTTGCCTCTCCAATAACCATATCATATCATTTTACCAAAGTTAATCTAAAACCACTTTTTAAAATTGCTTCATCAATATATTGGAGAGCAGAAGATTATATCTATTGACTAAATGCATTTATTCAATTAATTTTCATCTATTGAAAAGATCTAGGATTCTAAATTGGCAAAGGCTTTGTATATTATTTTAGTCAATCCTTCATTATAAAGATGATGAAACTAAAGCCAATATATTAGAAATTCCTGACCTGAAGAAACAGTTTTCGACAATAATAATTCTGGAATTTGAATTCATATAGTCTATTCGAAATGTCTGTGTTTTTTTTGTTCTAGATTGTGCCTGAAAATGGAATTATTTCTCCTTTCCTCCTTCTTTCCTTCCTTCATCAAAAAATGAATTTTTATATCTGCCTCTTTGAGACAACTGAGACATAATTAATAGAGCACTGAGCTTATAGTCAGAAATCACTGAGTTCAAAATTTGCCTTAGTAACCTGTTACCCTAAGTAGCTGTCACCCTAAGGCAGTTTAACTTTAATATCTCAATTTCTTCAACAGTAAAATGGATATAATATACATCTATATCCCAGGACTTTGTGAGCATCGAATAAGGTGTTTGTTTTATTTTGTTTTGTTATTGTTTTGTTTTAATTCATTAATATAATTTATCCATGTGTCCAACCCTTTCTCATTCTCCCCATATCATAAAAGGCACTGTCTAGGACACAGACAGGTTTATGTAAATTGTCTGTTATGTTTCCACCTTTCAGTTCACTCTCTGGAAGTATCATTCACAATTTATTCTTCCAGTATTAATTCTGTAGCTATGTATAATGTTCTCTTGATTCTACTTATTCCACTGTTAGTTTCTTTATCATTTCTTATGACACAGTAGTATTACATCACTTTCATATACAACAATTTTTAATCATTCCCCAATTTGTGGGTATGCCCTCAGTTTCTAATGCTTTACCACTACAAAAAGAGTTGCTATAAATATTTTGGAACATATGGGTTCTTTTCCTTTTTTCCCTGAATTCCTTGGGAAACAGACCCAGCTGCGTCTAGAAGTATATCATTTTATAACTCTATGTTTGTAATTCCAGATTGCTCTCAAAATGTTTGGATCAATTTACAGTTCTTCAATCAGCGCATTAATGGCCCCATTTTTATCATCCCCTTCCTTCAACATTTGTCATTTCAGTCAATTTGATTGGAATGAGATAAAATTTCAGAATTGTTTTGGTTTGCATTTCACTAAAAAGTGTAATATAGAACATTTGTTTTAAAAATCTATAATGGCTTTGATTTGTTCATGTGAAAAGTGTTTGGTCATATCTTTTCTCCATTTATAAATTGGGAGATGACTTATATTCTAATGAATTTACTAAAGTTCTCTATACAATTTGGATATAAAACTTCTATCCAAGACATTTTCTATATACCCCCCCAATTTTTTGTTTTCCTTCTAATATTGGCAACATTATTTTATTTGTACAAAAACTTCTCAATTTAATAAACTCAAAACGATCTATTTTACACATTATAATGCTCTCCATTGATTTATAAATTGATTTATAAATTTCTTTCCTAACCATTCATGCAATCTACTTATGATATCTCATTTTATATCTAGATGATGTATCAATTTTTATCTAATTTCAATGACTGGTGTAAGATATTGTAGTATTGTAAGTATTGTAGTATTTTCCAAATACTAATTTCTTATCCCCCAAACCTGGATCTATGATTTTCCACCAATACATGGTTAATATAATCGTTTATTGTTTTTCTTGTGTCTCTGACCTGATACACTGACCCACCATTGATTTATTAGTTAATAACAGAAAATTTTGATGATTACTGTTTTATAATACAATTTAAAATCTGGTATTACTAGAGGGCCTTACTTTACATTATTTTTCAATTTTTATATTCTTGATCTTTTGTTCTTCCAATTCAATTAACTGAAACTATGTATAATGGGAATATCTATTAGCATAGCTACTCCTACAATTCCTACAGAGTATCATAGAAATGAAACCAGTATAGTAAAGAAAATGTCTCATAGGTATCATATGAGAGTTATACTGGAGAAGTATGTCTAGGAGAAGCTAAGAATTTTGATCTATATTCATATATTTATATGTTATTAAGAAGACATTTTAGACTTATTCTTCCTGGGAACAAGGAATAGAATTAGAACCAATCGATAGAAATTAGAAAAATGAAACATAACCTTGAAATTTTAATTTTTTTTCTAATAAGGTTGGTGAAAATTGGAATCGTATTCTTGTAAAGCGATAATTTTTATGTCATTCCAGTTTTTCAAACAAAACTTGCAAACCACTTTATCAGTATATTGTAGAAAAAACATTTTAATTTTACATAGTATATCATTTTGTGAAGAAAAAAATCCTTCTTGTTTCATCAGAACATAATAATATAGGAGGCAGCTGGGTGTCTCAGTGAATTGAGAACCAGGCCTAGAGATGGGGGGTCCTAGATTCAAATTTTACCTCAGACACTTCCTAGCTGTGTGACCCTAGGCAAATCACCTCACTCCCATTGTCTAGCCTTGACCACTCTTCTGCCTTGGAACTAATACAGAGAATTGATTCCAAGATGGAAGGTAAGGGTTTTAAAAAAAGAATATAATAATCTAGTCTCTTCTGCCATTTTTAATATATGCATATTTTCCATTATTCAATTTCTTTTCCCTTTATTTAATGTTCTATCTATTAGTTGATTGCTTTTTTAAATTTAGTTTTTAGATTTACCCACTAGTGTGTCTTAGAGTTTGAATCAAAACTACTGTATTTGTTTTGATATATTTATTTATTATTTTTTATAATCCAGAAGTGTTCCCTGGATTTTTTTTTGGAAAGATACCACTCTCCCTCACTGATGCTGTCATTTGGGAATTTCGGAAAGTTTCCAGGGATTATATTTTACATTAGTGTATTAAGATTTGTCAATTTGTCATGTTCTTTTAGAGGCTTATTATCCTTATATCATCTCAGTCTTAAATATTAGAAAGTAATGTCTCTTTGCTTTTTAAGACATCATGTTTACTTTAATTGTTATTTGTACTTACTCTTCTAGGTTCTTGTTTTTTTTTGGATACTTTATATCTATCATATTGTTCTCTGCTTTGCTTCTTTACAGAACATTGTATTATGGATTTACCTATTTCTATTTGCTAATTATTCTCATATGGGTATCATAAATGATTCCATTTGTTCTTATTATAGTTCCATACATATGGATTTCTTGCTTTAGTCCCTCCTACTCTCCAGTTTTCTGATTGTGCTGAATCAGAGTTTGTAGTTTTCAATAGAGTTGAGAAACTAGTGTGGTTGTTTTGTTAGTATCTTCTCTCAACTTTCAGGTTTCTAAAATAAGGGTTATTTTATTTGAGTGTGTTTCTTTTTCTGTTCTGTTCTTGTGAATTAGACTCTAATTATTTTCTCTAATATATACTTTTTCTTCAGGGTTTTTATTTTTATTTTTTTGAGAAATTTTACAGACATGAAAAAATGTCGCCTTATTCTTTGTTGATCATATAATCCTCCCCAGATTTGGCTGGATTTAATTTGATTTACAGTTGTACTAGATCAATACTTAGGCTTCTTCCAATTTTAAATTTCTGTAATTTGAGGAAAAATTTATGCATAATGCATAGATCATCTAATAAATACATTTTTCTGTGCTAAATGTTCATACTGATTATTAAGGAAACCAAAGAGTACCCACATTTTAAACTTTTTTTTCTCATTTTTTACTAAATTGTCACATTTTCGACAAGGTTCAAGAAAAGCAGCATAGGAACAAATGTCCTTGTTGGTTTGATTTTAGTCTCTCCCTGTACAACTGAATCATTTACTTATTGACTAAGAATGTAATTGCATCACTTGTTTGGTCTGCTTAATTATCTACTAAATTCAAATTGTGTCTAATAGCTATGAAAGATATTCAAGGGTGCAAGAGTTAGATTTCTAAATTTTGTCCTGTTTAGTAGGGCCACATGAACTAATTTATGAGTTCAGGTTCAAAATATTATTTTAAATTTTAGTTAATATAATTTTCTCCTTCCTCTCTTCCATCTCCAGGACCAAACCCACCAGAGAATCAAGCATCAAGTTGTTAATGTATCTCAGAATTGAATGCAACAGTGTAATTTTCTTAGTTGATATGGAAATAATGATACAAAAGAAATAAGCCTTGCCCTTACAGAGTTTACATTACACACAAAAGAAGCAATCTGTGCATAGATAAATGAACACTAAGTGTATAGAGGTAAATGAGAAAGGTAGTGTGTCATGAAAAAAATAACTGTCCTCATTTAGGAAGATTTGGGCACAAGTTCCATCTGTGACATTGGCTATGCAACTCAGTGCCTGAGTTGACTTCATGCAATTGAAGTTTCAGAGAAGGTGCTTTACTTAATTGATAAAAGAATTGCCATACCTAGAAGTTGTTACATGGATACAATCATTATTCACACATCCATCCATGTATCCATCTGTCTATCTATCTATCCACACAGATACATATATATAGTGTTATATGTCTATAGACAGATATATCAGATAGAAAGATAGACATAGAGATATAGATAAACACATACATATTTGTCTATATCTATATGTATCTCTCTATATAAGGTAAATACAAAAATTCTTAGACGGGAATAAAAATCTATGTGACAAACATGAAATCAAAAGGTGGAATGGAGGGCTGAAGAATACAGTAATCCAGGGGAAATAACTTATACAAAAGATACAAAAATGTGAAAAGCCATTTCCAAGGTAGAGAATAGCAAGTGGCCTAGTTTCCATGGAATGCATACCACTTTATGACATTCAGTTTAGAAAATAGTAGCATGGGATCTATAAGGCTAAAATTAATTGTTGAATAATGATTATATGAAATTATGTGATTGCCAGTATTATATCTTGAGCCAGAAATTTATTTATAAATGTTTACAAATAAAGAGGAAATAATAAAGAAGAGAAATGTAAAGGGAATAGAGAAGCAATCTATCCTATCAATCTAAATGTTTTGCTCAGGATCTGTTTAATCCAGGAAGAGTTTAATTAGCTCTCAACCAAGAAGACTAGCAGTGAGTAACCACAAGGCCTCATCCTAGATGAAAGCTAATCTCTCCAGAGGCTAGGAAAGTAGTCAGTCTTTTACTCACCCAATGAAGTAAACCAAGAGTGAGAATCCAAGTAGAAGCCAATATCCAAGCCCACAATTCAAGCCAGAATTTGTTTAGGGTAAAAAATAGGGTTGTTGACTGAATATATTATACTAGTGCTCACCAGGGATTAAAATTCAATCCCAATAAAATACTCAAGTCAGTTTGGGATTTTTATGGTGTTTTAATTACAATGGCAGAAAGAAATTAAGAAGAAGAGAGAGAGGAAAAGGAATTGGGGTACTCTGGCAAGCCAGAGAGGAATTCCAAAGCCTAGGCCAAGGGGCCTTCACAATCTAGCTTGGCTTCCAGCCATGAGGCCTCCTCTGAGATGAATGGCCTCCTAGAAGGATAGTGCTTTATGAGTGAGAGGAAAAGAGGAATCAGACTAAACCACTCACAAGGCACGCTAAGAATGCCACCACAAGCTCCTCATGCTGCAAGAGCACAACGTTTCTTTGAGAGCAATAGAGAGCAAGAGAGGAAGTGATGTGAAAAATATTGACTATTATTTACATCACGCCCTATGTCTCACATGTCTGTCAGTTGTTTTTGATTTTTCACTTTCTAGCACATATCAGTCACAGACCATCCTCCTCAACACTTAATCCTTAAGTAGGGGTGTATACATTCCTGGTTGCTAGAAATCTAAGACTAAGCAAAATGGAAAAAAAATCTAAAATTCAGTCTCCAGCAAAGCTCCCTTGAAGACTATCTAAGACTATCTCCAGAAGACAATCTCTTCAAACTCTCTTTTGAAAGACAATCTTCCTTGAAGGAGCTAGGGTTTTGCTTTTTATTTATTTTATTTTATAGAAAATTTTATTTAATTAGTCAATTTAAAATATTTTCCCTTGGTTAAAAGAATCATGATCTTTCCTTCCCATCCCCTACCCCCTCCCATAGCTGATATGCAATTCCACTGGATTTTACATGTGTCCTTGATCAAAACCTATTTCCATATTATTGATGCATACACTAGTGTGATTATTTAGAGTCTACATCCCTAATCGTATCCATACCAACCTGTGTGATCGAGCTGTTATTTTTCTTCTGTGTTTCTATTTCCCCAAGTTTTCCTATGTATGTGGATAGTGTTCTTTTTCATAAGACTTTCAGAATTATCTGGGATCATTGCATTTCTGCTAATAAGAAGATCATTATATTCTATTATTCCATAGCATATTAGTCTCTGCATATAATGATCTCCTATTTTTGCTCCTTTCACTCTGCATCAATTCCCTGAGGTTGTTCCAGTTCACATGGTATTCTCCCAGTTCATCATTCCTTTGGGGACAGTGATATTCCATCACCAATATATACCACAATTTGTTCAGTTTTTCCCCAATTGAAGGGCATCCCTTCATTTTCCTTTTTTTTTTTGCCACCACAAAGAACACAGCTATGAATATTTCTTTACAAGTCTTTTTCCTTATTAACCCTTTGGGGTATAATCACAGCAGTGGTATGGCTGGATCAAAGGGCAGGCAGTCTTTTAGTGCCCTTTGGCTATAGTTCCAAATTACCCTCCAGAATGTTTGGATCAATTCACAGTTCCACCAGCAATGCAATAATGTCCCTATTTTGCCACATCTACAACATTCATTACTTTCCTTTGCTGTCATGTTACCCAATCTGCTAGATGCGAGGTGGTACCTCAAAGTTGTTTTGATGTGCATTTCTGATATTTTAAGAGATTTAGAACACTTTTTCATGTACTTATTAATTCATTTCTTTATCTAAAAATTGCCTATTAATATCCCTTGCCCATTTATCAATTGGAGAATGGCTTGATTATTTTTGGTATAATTGATTTAGTTATTCATAAATTTGAGTAATTAGATCTTTGTCAGAGGTTTTTATTATCAATATTTTTCCCAATTTGTTGCTTCCCTTCTAATTTTGATTGCATTGGTTTTGTTTGTACAAAAAGATTTAATTTGATGTAATCAAAATTATTTATTTTATTATTTTAATTTTTTCTGATTGTTGCTTTGTCTTAAATTTTTCCTTTCCCAAAAATCTGACAAGTATACTATTCTGTGTTCACCTAATTTACTTATTATTTTCTTCTTTATATTCAAGACATTCAAACATTCTGAATTTATCTTAATATACGATGTGAGATGCTGATCCAAACCCAATCTCTCCCATACTATCTTCCAACTTTCTAAGGAGTTTTTGTCAAATAGTGGATCTCTGTCCCAAAATCTGGGATCTTTGTGTTTATCATAGACTGTCTTGCTGAGGTCACATACAGTAAGCCTAATCACTGATCCTCCTTTCTCTAAGTCAGTATCATATTGTATTTTTTTTCTTTTTTTTTTGTATTTAGTTAATTTAGAACATTATTCCTTCATTACAAGAAACATATTCTTTCCCTACCTCCACTCCCCCACCCTTCCCATAGCAGACATGCAATTTCACTGGGTATTACATGTGTCCTTGATCAGAACCTATTTCCATGTTGTTGATGTTTGCACTAGGAAGTTCACCCAGAGGTTACATCCCCAATCATTTCCCTTTTGACCCATGTAATCCAACAGTTGTTTTTCTTCAGTGTTTCTAGTGCCATAGTTTTTCCTCTGAATGTGGATAGTGTTCTTTCTCATAGTTTCCTCTGGCCACTAACAGAGACATCCATTAAATTCAATTGTAACACAATGTATCAGTCTCTGTGTTGTAATAATTAAAATAAATATTTCTACCCATATGTATGGGTAGAAATATATATATATATAAATATTCTGCATTCTCTGTCTCTTCTCTATTCTTCCTTTCAATTCTCCCATGCTTCTCTCATAGTTCTCTCAATTCTGCCACAACCTTAACTTTTATTGACCTACAGAACTACACTGAAGTAACCCTGGTGAAACTGTAGTATGTCAGGAATGTTTGATAGACAGGTAAAGTTACTCAGGAGGGGTGGGGATGAGCTTTCTTGACACAGAGTACAATGTTCTCCTGCTGCTGCTCCTTTCACTCTGCATCAATTCCTGGAGGTCATTCCAGTTCACCTGGAATTCCTTCACTTTATTATTCCTTTCAGTATAATAGTATTCCATCACCAACATATACCAATTTGTTTAGCCATTCCCCAATCAAAGGGCATCCCCTCACTTTCCAATTTTTTGCCACCACAAAGAGCACAGCTATGAATATTCTTGGACATGTATTTTTTCCTCATTATCTCTTTGGGGTACAAACCCAGCAGTGCTATGGCTGGATCAAAGGGCAGGAAGTCTTTTAGTGCCCTTAGGGCATAGTGCCAAATTTCTCTCCAGTATGGTTGTATCAATTCACAACTCCACCAGCAATGCATTAATGTCCTAATTTTGCCACATACCCTCCAGCATTCATTACTTTCCTTTGCTGTCATGTTAAACAATCTGCTACATGTGAGGTGATGCCTCAGAGTTGTTTTGATTTGCATCTCTCTGATTATGAGAGATTTAGAACACTTTTTCATGTGCTTATTAATAGTTTTTATTTCCTTAACTGAAAATTGCCTATTTATGTCTCTTGCCTATTTATCAATTGGAGAATGGCTTGATTTTTTGTACAATTGATTTAGCTCTTTATAAATTTGAATAATTAGAACTTTTATCAGAGGTTTTTGTTATAAAGATTGTTTCCCAATCTGTTGCTTTCCTTCTAATTTTGGTTGCATTGGTTTTGTTTATACAAAAACTTTTTAATTCGATGTAATATTATTAATTTTACATTTTGTGATTTTTTTCTAACTTTTGCTTGACTTAAACTATTTCCTTTCCCAAAGATCTGACATGTGTAATATTTTGTGTTCACCTAAATTACTTATAGTTTCCTCCTTTATATTCAAGTCATTCACCCATTCTGAGTTTATCTTAGTGCAAGGTTGTGAGATGTTGATCCAAACCTAATTTCTTCCATACTGTTTTCCAATTTTACCAGCAGTTTGTTTATCAAATAGTGGATCAATTAGTGGATTTTAGTCCCAAAATCTGTAATCTTTTGGCTTATTATAGATGGTCTTGCTAAGATCAATTTCCTCAAGTCTATTCCACAGATTCTCCTTTCTGTTTCTGAGCCAGTACCTAATTGTTTTGATGACCACTGCTTTATAGTATAGTTTGAGATCTGGGACTTCAAGGCCACCTTCATTGGCACTTTAAAAAAAAAATATTTCCCTGGATATCCTTGATTGTTTGTTCTTTGCCAGATATTATGATTGTGACCCATGACTTCTTTTTATCTGTTGATGCCCAATAGATTATGCTCCATCCTCTAACTTTTACCCTATGTATGTCTACCTTCTTCATGTGTGTTTCTTATAGACAGCATATAGTAGGGTTTTGGTTTCTAATCCACTCTATTTTCTTGCATTTTATGGGTGAGTTCATTCCATTCACATTCAGAGTTATGATTGCCAGCTGTGTATTTCCTAGCATTTAGATTTCCACTCCTAATTCTGCCCTTAATCTTTCACTATTTCCTTTTACACCATTGTTTTGTTTTTAATTGGTCCCCCTAATTTCTACCCTTATTTTACTCCCCTTTCTACCACCTCCCTTCTTATCCCCCTCTTATTTTCTTTACAGTTTTTGAAAGTACCCCCTCACCCTCTCCCTCCCTTGTATTGCTTCCTTCCCCACCATTCCATGTATTACCCTTCTATTTCCCTATAGGCACAAATCAATTCTCTGCACCAATGTATTTGATTGTTCTTCCCTCTTTGAGTTAATTTCAATGCACATAAGAATTTAGTATATCCTATCTGCAACCTCTTTACCCTTCCAGTGTATTCATGTTCTCCCCCCAACCATTCACTTCTTTTTGACATATAAATTTACCCCATTTTGTTTCTTCTCCCATTTCTCTTGGTATTAACCTCTTTTTTAAAACTCTAGTTGTGTGTGTGTGTATATATATATATATATGTATATATATATACATATATACATGCATACATATATATATACATGCATACATATATCCACATATCTATCTATCTATCTATGTATCTATGTATCTATCTATGTATCTATGTATCTATCTATATGTCTTGGCATTTCATCCTATACAGTTTCTCACTGATCCCTCTAAGTATAATTCTTCTTGATATTCAGGTGATAATAACAATATTTAAGAGTTACTAATATCCTCTTTTCTTATAGGCATACAAATCGTTTTAATTTTTTGAGTCCTATAAAATAGGTTTTGGTTTGTTTTTTTTTTCCTTTTCTTAGTTGCCTTTTGGTAATTCTCTTGAGTTCCTAATTTCAGCATCAAAATTTCTGTTTAAGTCCCGTCTTTTCTTTATGACTGCTTAGAAGTCTTCTATTTTATTAAATGACCATACATACCACTTCAAAAATTTTGTCAGTTTTGCTGGGTAGTTTATTCTTGGTTGTAGACCTAGTTCCCTTGCTTTCTGGAATGTCATATTCCATGACTTTCTGTCTTTCAGTGTAAATGCAGCCAGATCTTTTATTACCCTAACTGTGGTTCCATGGTATCTGAATGACTTCTTTTTAGCAGCTTGTAATATTTTTTCTTTGGTCTGGTAGCTCTTGAATTTGCTATAACATTCATGGGCATTGTCAATTGCAGATTGAATACATGAGGTGATCTGTGCATTCTTTCAATCTCCACTTTTCCCTCTTGCTTTAGAATTTTGGGGCAGTTTTCTTGGATAATCTCATGTGGAATGATGTCCAGACTTTTTCTTTTTTTATGATCTTCTGGTAGTCCAATAATTCATATATTGTCTCTCTTGGATCTATTTTGTAGGATTACAGTTTTGTCATTAAGGTGTTTCATATTTTCCTCAGATTTTTTCATTATTTTGATTTTGTTTTATAGATTCTTGTCTTGCGGAATCATTTGCTTCTAGTTGTTGGGTTCTAGTTATTAAATACTGAATTTCATCTCTGGTATTTTGGTCATCCTTCTCCTTCTGATCTTTCATCTTTACCTCATTTTCAATCTGGTTATATTTGGCTCTGAAGACAATATTTTCTGTTTCCAGATGACTTATTTTGCTTTTTTAGGTATATTTACCAGTCGTCTTCAGCCTCTCTTAATTGTTTTTTTTAATACTATTTTGAGTTCTTCCAAAGCCTGTGTTCAATTCTCTTGAGTTTCTGTGTGTTTGCTTTGTGTTCCTTGGTCCTCATCTATTCCATTTGATCTTTGTTTATTATCTTCATAGAAGCTGTTGATCATAATTTCTTTTTTCTTTTTTCTGTTGTTAATCATTTTTCCCTCCCCTCCCCCAATTGCCTGTAGTCTTGCTCCTCTCATTATTTGTTGGATTTGTGGGTTTGGGCTATTCTGTCCTAAAGGGGCTTCTTCTCTGAACTGCTGATTGACTATGTTTGGCTGATGGTATTAATGGGCGCTGAGGTCAGATCTTACCCACCTGGAAGCAGAAGCTGAAAAGGAGCTGGACTTCCCACCCTGTTATCAAGATTATAGTCATCAATGGTTGCATTCTTTGACCTTGGAGCTTAGTCAGCAAGGCTCTCTGATCAATCTATGGGAAAGGGGTAGCCCTCTGAAGGCTTCTTATCTACCCTATTGATAAGATTAAGCCAGGGTGGAGTTGATTGCAGATCTGGATGTACCCTGATGCCAAAACCTCAAGAAGGGGGGAGAAAGATGGAGTGTGTTGGCTGTGACTAGGCTGCCTTCTCTGTGTTTCTCCTTTAGCTGCCTCCCTAGTGCCTGTGTTCATCACCCTGAGCCTGGCACAACTTTGCCCACAAAGGTACTCCCTCTGGACTAGCATCCTTGGCTGCCCAGTGATTCCAGTCACTGCTGGAGGCTCAGCACTGTTGGTGGGGGAGGGGTCCTGGGACCTTCCACCTTCCTTTCCCTTAAATCTGATTGTTCAAGAATTCAGTTTTTTTGGGGTGTACTTTTAAAGTTGAGTCCATCAGAAGGGTTCCTTAGCTCTGTCCTGTTGTTAGATTTGGTTTTAGTCCCCTTGAAGTATTGTGCTTTTGATCAGTGAGGAAGGGTTTTGCAGAGGTCTGAATTTTTGCTGCCTCTATTCTACCATCTTGACGCCACCTCCAAGGGCTTGCATTTTATGGTGAATTATTGTCCTTCCCTGATTACCAGGGGCTAATCACAGTTTTCAAATTGTCTAGTTCTCCCCATGGGGAAGTGTCTTTAGGATTGATTTCTCACCTTCTGAAGGTTAAGTTCTCCTCAAAAGGATTCACAGATTCCAGGCTGATTGAAGTTCTAAGGGTGTGAATTCACTAAGTACCTTGCTAGCTCCTCACTTAGTACTAAATAAGATATTTAATCTTTTGTTGATTCAATTCAAAAGTAGACAAGGGGGAGTTAATCCAGTCTTCAATAGAGTGAGGTACTAAGAAGGGGTACTTAAGTTAGTGTTAACTCAGGATTTACAATAGAGTAAAGAATTTTCTTTCTCAGACCCAATTTAAAGAGTCAGACCAAGAAATTTGTACTTTATTTTAGAGGTAATATGGTTTCCTAAACATACTATAGAAAAGCCCATAATGAGTACCTAGGTCAACAGTCATCAGTCATCAACCATTTAATAAACACTTAAAGGCTGAATTGACATTGTCCTCAACCCTAGGGAAAATGCAGAGTATAGTTTAAAGATGATCACCAGTTGACATTCCTCATCTCCAGTAGAAAACAATGAACAGAAAAAATGGAATAAGGATGATATTGTTTCTTGTGTGAACAGGTAACCTATTTTATTGTTTTATGTATAGATGTTATTCATTTTTTTGTTTTCAGAGGAAATATTGAAAAAAAGTCAGACTCTACAAACCATAATATGCACACCCGAACATGCTATAAATAATCTAGGCAAAATATAAAAACATAAAGGAGGAGAAAGATGAGCAAGGAGAAAGAGAAGGAACAAGAAGACTTTTGGTTTATAAGATTATTCAATTTAAAGGAGATTCAGTCTAGGAAGATCAGGAAAGAATTCTAGAGAGAATATAGAAAGTTTATCTATTAAAGCCTATCTTTGATACTAGCTATATAAACATAGACCAGTGAGTAGATATCTCTGAGGTTTATAATGTTCCAAATTTCTCAGTTTTTCTTCATTTTCTTTTTGTCTAGTTTTCTTTTTCTACCTTAATGGTCATGGGATAGACAGGTTTGATATCATTTTAGGGATGTTTCCTACTCTGCTAATCATTGGTGTGTAGAATTTCTGATGAGGAACTTCCCTTTATAAATTCAAATCAACACCTCATTTCATCTTGTAGTATAAGTCATTAGTCTGTGATATTGAAATTTAAAATGACTTATCCAGGTAGAGTCAAATTGCAATATGTGCCAAAGTCAAGGATTGAATCCAGACTTCTTGAGTCTAAATACAGTGCACGATAGCCTCTTAGTCACATCTTTCACCTTTCATCTCTCTTCATATCTCTCTTCATGTGGATTCTCATATTTTTGAAAAAAAAAGGAAACAAAAGAGAACATAAAGAAGCACAATAAATTGATATTCAATGGAAGATTTTCAGCAACTCATGGATCAGGAGACCATTACACACACACACAAAAAATAATGTTTTATAAGATATATCAATCAAGAGTCTCTGTTTGTATGAGATCTCAGATCCATCAAAATCTCAAGGATGAATCTCACACTCATCACTTCTATAGAGAAAGAATCTAAATTTAGAGGAGCAATTAATTTTATTTTGAATCAAAGACAGCAGTGGGACTTTTCACAGTCCTGTAAACTCTGTCATGTTTAACAAAAATATAAACCATTTATCACTGTTTTAGTTTCCAAATAATTTTTCATTTGTAACATAAAAGGGATCCTTAGAAGTTTGATTTGCCATATCCATAGAACCCATTTCTTTTCTCCAAAGGCCTATTAGTCATTAATTACTTTAAAGAACTTTCAATCCCCTGCTCTCTCTCTCTCTCTCTCTCTCTCTCTCTCTCTCTCTCTCTCTCTCTCTGCTCCTCTTCCTCTCTCTCTCTCTGCCCCCCTCTACCCCCCCACATTCTAAAAAATAATAGCCCTTTCATTTTAAGAATTTTCTGTATAGGAAATTAGGAAAACTTTAGAATGATATTTTCTTACTGTTTCTGCATCATCAAGGTTATCAAGACATCTTTTTTTCTTATTTAATATAATGATTCACCACAGGGCCAATCCACTGGACTTTTATGTGGAAGGAAGAACATTAGAGGTATCAATATCTGGTGGTAGAGGAGGCAATCCTCCATATTTATTGTGCTTTCCCCTAGAAATATCTACTTCTTCTCTAGAGTGGATCAGAAATTGCCCTCCTTATGTCTCATACCTATTTGTCCTCTACGAGTTTGTATCATGAAACATGACCCTGATCCCTCAACCAAGACCATGTTGCTCGGAAGATCGTGGTTCCTAAAACAAAGGGCCACCCTTGGTAGCTGAAAATCTGATCTCTCCATACCTTGTCCTCCTTTTCACATGTTTAGGTAGGGTTGTTGGGTTTTGCTCTTGGTGCAAAGAAGACAATGATGAAAAGTCAGGATGGGATAATAGTGATATCTGTTTTGGATATGTTTATAGTTTGTCATGTTTCAGAATCTGAAATGAAGTTGCAGATAAGAGATTGTAGGTCAGCAGAGTTTGGAACTGCATAGGTACATTTGTGAATCATAACAAAGAATTTATTATTAAATCTAGGGAGTTGATAAGATCATCAAGTGACGAATTAGAGAGGGAGAAGAGGGCCTAGAACAGGATCTAGAAATCTGAGGGAAGGAATACCTATAGTTAGAATGCAAGAGCTGAGGGGGCATCCAGCAAAAGAGAAAGGGGAAAAAAGAATCCTCTCTGTCTCTCTGTCTGTCTCTGTCTCTGTTTCTCTGTCTCTGTATCTCCTTTTCTTTTAACAAGGCAGAAATTTTTTTAATGGTCAATTGGACGTGACATGCTGTCTTTGGGATGCTGATCTCTCCTTGTTCTCCTCCTACTTCTCTGACAGCTGCTGTTAGAACACGTGATAAGTACTTAGTAAATAGTTATTGATTGATTAGTTCGTTGTCGTGCAGATCCTATTATTGCTTATGCAATCTTAAATTCTTGTTACCAATTAATCACTGCTTGTCTTACAGAGTGGAAAAATAATAAGATTCTGTGATTACCTCAACATGAATAACTCCCATTAGAGGAATGACCTCCATCACAACAGAACTTATTTATTTATGACTTATTATATGAAATATTGGTCAGCTAGGTAGCACAGTGGAGAGAGTGTCAGGACCAGAGTCAGGAATATCTGAATTCAAATCAAGACTCTGTTTCTTACTATATGATCTTGGATAGGTCATTTAATCCTGTTAGACTCAATTTCTTTATCTTTAAAATAAGTTGGAGAAAGTAATGACATTCCTCTGCAGTAACCTTGCCAAGAAAACCCCAAATGGAATCATGAAGAGTTGGGCTCTATGTACATAATTGATCAACAAAAGGAATGCTATTCTGTGGCAGCAAATACAGGTAAAATGATTTGCCCAAGATGACACAACTATTGAGTAAAGTATTAATGTCAGTTTTTAACTTAGGACTTCCTAAATCTGAAGTTACCACTGTAGTTACTAAAATACATTGCCTTTATTATTCCCCAAGAAAGTGTGGAAATTAAATTGTTCTAGAATTCTAAGGATTCATTACATAAACTTGAATCATCACCATCAATCCATAAGCTTCAAGCTAAATTCCAGTACATAAGCTGATCTCTGAAAGTTAGTCACCTTTAAATGTTGTATTCAACCTTTCCAATCCCTAGTGCAACATAAAATAAATTAATATATGGCTTCAATACTTTCCATAGGACCTGGGAGGCTTCATACAGTTATCCTTGAAATGCAAAGTCTGCAGCCAGGATTCACTGCAGAAACTCTCTTAATATATATTGGATTCATGGTTCTAAAACCCCTTGGAGGTGATGGGAAGTTCATAAAGTTTGAAACTTTTTTAGAAAAATAAGGACTTAGTTCACATCCCTTTCTCAAGAGACAGGGAAAATTTGGTTAAGAATAGTTCAGAGCTCACCAAACCAGGGCTTTAAATGGGTTTTCTAGAATTGTTTCCCTACAAAAAAGCCAACAGAGAACCCAAGGGACTCGTTGCTTCATTGCTTCTCCTCTCAGAGTATTCAGTCTGCTGCCATCTTTATGTGCCATCTTCCAATCATTTCTGAAAATAGCATGTCAATTCATTTGAAAGTTTCCATATTCTGGTAACTCTCTAATAAAAAATGGTCAATCCATGGCATAAGAAACAGCATTCCCAATTCTGTTAGAGGATAGTATAAAAACAAACTCCTCAATTTTTCAAAGGCAAATTAATTTTAATTCTTTTTTCTAAGCTGATGCTGTCAACATGACATTCTAGGAGAAAAAAATGTTTTGAAAAGAAACAAATATGCAGCAAGTGTGAGAATTATATGTGGATTGGAAATGTCTTTGTTTATGTTCAGTTATTTCAGTTATGTCTGATTCTTTCTGACCCTTTTAAGGTACTCTTAGCAATGATATTGTAGTGATTTGCCTTTTACTTCTATGCTTCATTTTACACAGAGTAAACTAAGTTGAGCAGACTTAAGTAATTTGTCCATGGTCACTTAGGAAATAAGATTGAATTTGAGCACACTTCTTCTTGGCCCCAGGCCTGGTATTCGATCCACTGTGCCACCTAGCTATCCTTGGAAATGTCTAGCATACTAGATCAGTGCAATGGAAAACCTTTCAACAAATATTCACTAAGGACCTATTAGGGTACAGGCACTGTATTTATATATAGATATAGATGTAGATATATAATTTCTGACCTTAAGCAGTTTATTTTATGTTGGGTCACATGGGAAGGACATTAAGTAGTTATTATAAACAAAATATTTACCTTGTTGGGGAGGGCTTAACTAACTGTGATGTTCTGGAAAGTAACAAGAGCTAGGCTTTGAAGGTATTTAGAGAGTATTCAAGTAAGAGGTAAGGAAAGTGTGGATTCCAGCCACTAGAGCAGGAAGGAGGAACAGACATAGGAAGACTTTAGGGGTTCAGATATTTGAACCAAGAACAGCAAGCAGGCCCATTTGACTATACTGGATGTGCAGTGAAGAAGAGAGATGCATGATAACCTTGCAAGATCTGTTGAAGCTAGTTTCAATATTCCAAAGGACTAACCATTCTGGAGGGCAATTTGGAATGGTGCCCAAAGGATTATTTATTATAATATATATATATATATATATATATTATAATATATATTATAAAACAGTGCCTGCCCTTTGATTCAGCAATATCACTGCTAGATCTGTATCTCAAAGATTTTTTTAAAAGGGGAGGGAAGGACCTTTTTGTACAAAAGTATTTATAGCAGCCCAATTTGTGGTGGCAAGAAACTGGAAATTAATGGGATATTCATCAATTTGGGAACAGCCGAACAAATCGTGTTTTATATGTTGGCGATAGAATACTATATCCTGTGAGAAATGAAGAACAGGATGTTTTCATAAAGAATTGGAAAAACCTACATAAACTGATGAAGAATAAAACACGAGTACACTGTACAGAGTAATAACAATATTGTGGAATGATCAACTGCGACAGATTTACCTATTCTTAACATTATATTAATGTAGGACAATTCTGAAGGGCTTAAGATAAAGAATGGTATCCACATCCAGAGAAAGAACTGTTGGAGTTAGAATGCAGATCAAATCCATACTATTTTTTACTGTAGAATATTGGGGTTTTATTTTAATTTGGCGGGTTTTGTTTCATATGATTTTTCTCTTACAAAAATGAACAATATGGAAATATGTCTTGAATTATAATGCATATATAACCCATATCAAATTGCTTATCACCTCTTGGAAAAGGAGGGAGGGAGACAATTTGGATTATATAACTTCAGACAATTTGTGTGGAAAATTGTTACTACATGTTATTGTTAAAACAAAATATCTTAACCAAAAAAAAATTCCGAAGGACTTTACAGAATAGCAGGATCTGTATGTGTTTGATAAGAGAAAGAAATACAGAGATTTAAGGTAACAGAGGTAGAGACATAAAAAGAGATATGAGAGATACACAAGTTGATTTACTAAGCTTATTCATTAAAATATATAAAAAACAACATCTTTGGATTAGTTTCAATGAATATCTGATTAATATCAAGAAATATTTATACATATACAAACATATACATACATTTGTATGTACATATAATACAGATATAAGTATAATTATCTATATGTCATATATTTAAATAATAAAAACAAGATTTATTTGGAACTTTAAGATTTGCAAACACATTACTAATGTAATGTTGTTTGAGTCTCACAAAAACTCTTTATGGGATTTTTTATCCCATTTTTATATATTTAAAAAACTGAGGAAAACAGAGGTTCTAACACACAAATTCACATAGCTAGCAAGTATCTGAGAAATTATTAAAACTTAGGTTTCATTAATCCAAAGTCCAGCCCTTTAATGCTTGTGACATGCTGCTGCCTTTCTCTATATCTATCAAGGTACCATGAATTCTCAAAACTTGGATCTGTCTGTTTTAATTTCATGGAGATGGATCTTTTCTATATCCTGGAATATTATTAGCATTTCAGTTTATCAGATGTTTTCAAGAGTTTTGGTTAATTCTGAGTTCATTCTAAAACTAATCTTGGGCAAAATATAAATTTAGCCATAATTATCCTTCAATAATAAAAAGTCAATTCTTTCCTTGTTTTAAAGTTCTTGCCTTCTGTCTTAGAATCAATATGATGTATCTGTTCTAAGGCAAAATGATTGGAATCAAGTGACTTGCCCAGTGCCACATTGGTAGGAAGTGTCTGAGATTGGATTTGAACCTAGGACCTCTTAGGTTCTCCAGGTCTTGCTTGTTATTCAATGAACCACCTAGATGTCTTAACTCAACTCTTTCTTAGTAATTAGATATAATAATTTTTTTCAACTCTATAAAAATTCCAGAAATTGTCCTTGATTCCCATAGCTTCAAAGACCTACAGTCAGTGCCATGCTATCATTTTTTTTTATAAAGGGACTAAAACACTGAGGGAAAAGTAAAAAAAAAAATCAAACAAACAAACAAACAAAAAATAACCCAACATGAAAAGTTATGAAAATAAAATTCTATCCAGTAGTAGTTGTCAAAGATGATGAAGGACTTTCTATATGAATACTACACATTTGAAGTTTGAAAAATTATAGATACAAATGGAAAATCTTAGTTGCATATGATATTTTGGATGTAATTATCTGTAAACAATTAATTTTAGAATTCATAGTTTATTTTTATCATCATTTTATTTATTTTTATTTTTTGATTCATTAATGATCTTTTATATTTTAAATTTTAGTTTAATTTTTTTCCAAGGTTACATGATTCAAGTTCTCTCCCTCCCCTCTTCCTTCCCTCCTCCTGGAGTTGACAAACAATTCTACTGGATAATACATATATTATCACTCAAAACGTATTCCTTATTATTCCTTTTTGTAATAAAGTAATATTTTATAACTAAAAACCCAAATCATATACTGGAATTAACAACTGATGAATCATATGTTTTCATCTACATTTATACTCCCACAGTTCTTTCTCTGGATGTGAATGGCATTCTTTCTCACAAGTCCCTCAGAATTGTCCTGGATAACTGCATTGCTATTATTAGCAAAGTCAATTATATTTGATAATTCCACAATGTTTTCACTGCTGTGTGCAATGTCTTCCTGGTTCTTACTTCACTCTGCATCAGTTCACAAAGGTCTTTTCAATTCATATATAAATCCATCAATTATATCATTCTTCATAACACAATAGTATTCTATTACCATCATATACCACAATTTGTTCAGCCCTTATCCAACTGGGAGACATCTCTTCAGTTTTTTTAATTTTTACACCATAAAAAGCATAGCTATAAATATTTTTGTACAAAAAGATCCTTTCTATTTTTTTTTCTCTTTGGGATACAAACATAGTAGTGTTATTGCTAGATCAAAAGTCATACATTCTTTTAAAATTCTTTGGGCATAATTTCATAATTAGTTTTCAGAATGGTTGGAACAATTCACAACTCTACCAGCAATGTATTAATGTCCTGATTTCTCAGAAGTTTTTGCCCAATGGTGATTTCTGATATCAAAGGGTGAGATCTTTCAGTTTATGAAACACTAAATTGCTAAAATAATTTCCACTAGTTTATTTCATTGATCCAACCATCTATCTCTAAGCCAGTACCAGATTATTTTGATGATCACTGCTTTATAATACATTTTAAAACCTGGTACTGCTAGACCACCATCGTTCATATTTTTTAAAAAATATTTCACTTGATTTTCTTGATGTTTTGTTCTTCCAGATGAATTTTCATATCATTTTTTTCTAATTCTACAAAATAGTGTTTTCATAGTTTTATAAGTATGGTAGTTTGATACGTATGATAGGTAATTACACTAACGTAGGTAGGATTGTCATTTTTATCATATTAGTTCATCCTACCCATAAGCAAATGATAATTTCCAATTTTTTAGATTTAGTTTTATTTGTGTGAAAATTGTTTTGTATTTGTGTTCATATAATGCCTGAATTTGCCTTTGCAAAAAGATTCTCAAATATTTTCTATTGTCTAGTGGTTTATTTTATTTTATTTTATTTTTAAGCCCTCGCCTTCCATCTTAAAATCAATACTCTCTTTTGGTTCTAAGGTAGATGAAGAGTAAGGGATAAGCAATGGGGGTTAAGGGACTTGCCCAAGGTCACACAGCTAGGATGTATATGAGGTCAGATTTGAACCTAGAGCCTTCAATTTCTAGGCCTAGATCCCAATCCACTGAGCTATACAGTTGTCCCCTAGAGTAATTTTCAATGGAGTTTCTCTTTCTAATGCTTGCTGTTGAGTTGTGTTGGAAATACATAGAAATGCTGATGATTTATGTGGGTTCATTTTGTATCCTGCAACTTTTTGCTAAAGGTGTTATTTATTTCTCCTAGCTTATTAGTCACTTTTCTGGGATTCTCTAAGTATACATACCATCATATCATCTGCAAAGAATTATAGTTTAGTTTCTTAATTGTTTACTTTAATTCCTTCAGTATCTTTTTTTCTTCTCTAATTGCTACCACTAGCATTCCAAGTACTATAATAAATAGAAATCATAGTTTAGAAATACAAATATTCCAGAATTTTTTCAGTGAACTGCACAGCTAGAGATTCCATGTAAAAGTGAACTTCAAAAGTAAAAGTTTAGGGAGGCTTAAGAGTTCATAAAATAAAGATCAACTTGTTTTAATGCATGGTTGCCATTTTTGTTTTGTTTTAAACTGAGCACCCAACAATGAAAACAATATAAAGACAAACTTTAAAACCCATTGTTTATTCATGTATTCATTCATTTACATTTAAAATCTCTATTTTCTTAATAATAAATCTAAGATAAAAAGCCAAGGTCTAGCCAAACAAGGTAAACTGGCTATACTCCTGCTGAGATAGGACTAAAATCTAGAATTTTCTAATTTGAGAGTGAAATATCTATTCATAATGGTGGGATAACTTTCTTTTCAATATTTTAAACAAGTAAATTCAGATCCCACTGAAATTTCTTTTGGAGTTTTTCTAAATCATGAAATTCTCTTTTCAAGTTTAAATGTGAAATGTGATAATAAAATAGGTAAAACATTGCCTTTTTAGGAACACTATTATCTGAAAATGAAAACATCCAAATGAGAGCTTGAAGAAATTGGGGATATAAACCTTGAGGGACTATGAGATAAAGAACACTCTGTAGAAATGGGTGCTGGATCTAAGTTCTCAAAAATCAATGTGTTTTGAGAGGCAGATTTAAGGAAGGAAACACTTCCTAGGTATAATGGAGGACGAGTTAGAGCAAGAGGACACATTTTACTGTATTTTGCAGGAAGCGAAGAACTGCCTGCCAAAATATTGCTTTTTAAAGAAGGTGTTTTTTCCTATAGAACATCTAATTCCATTATTCTAGACATCTATTAAAATATCATAGCCCCAATTGTGAGGCAGAGGTTGATGAAAATGTTTATTTTATTCCTTCTTTTTTCAGCAACATTGCTTCATCAGAAGAGCTCCTTCGGCATTAATATTTGAATGATCAATTCATGTCAAAAGTGAATTCTTGAGGAAAATTTCATTAAATTTTTTCATCCAAATTCTAAGTTAAGTGGTAGAGCCAAGATGTCAGCATAGTAGCAGGAAAGTCCTGGATCCTCTCTGATCCAAACTGATCATTACAAATCATCTTAAGTGGACAGATGTCAAAAGAGAATGAGTAGAGGGGATCTTCCACTGGATACGTTGAGAAAGGTAGACAGTGAGAGGAGAATCCCATACTATAAGGGGGAAAAGTTGCAGGAGGAAAAGCAGTAGACTGACCACATCTCCCTTCCACCTGCCAAGCCAGAGTCAGAATCCAGGCCAGGGAATTCTCCAAATTCTTGGGAACTGAAAGAAAGCAACATGGACTTACCCTGATGGCTGCACCAGTCATGGGCATTGAGACAAGGCTTAATAGCACAGAGTGTAGTCCAGGCAGCTAGGGAATAACCTGGCTACTGTGTTGGCAGCAGAGGCTGGGAAGATAGCCTCAGAATAAAATTCAGAGCAGCTTGCTACACCAGAGACTCACCCTGAAAAATGCAAACCACTGGAGGGTAGGCTCAGAGCTTTCAGTGCAGTAGCAGCAAGCAGCAACATGTGGTGGCAGCAGCAGCTGGCAACAGTAGCAGAAACAGGCAGAAGCAAAGGAAGATAGTCTTAGGACAAAACACTTTGAAGCACACTACACCAAAAAACAACATAGGTCTACCTACCACCACTCAGGCCTCTGACAGGGAAGGGAATATAATACTAAGGCAAAGCCCTGCAAGACAAAAACTAAGATAACAATGACCACCAACATGGAGGAATCCCAATCCTCCAGAAGAAAAAGGAATAAATAACAGGGAAAAAATCACCACAGACAAAAACAAAAACAAAAATAAAAATAAAACTCTTGACCCTGGAGAATTTCTATGGAGAAAAAAGCAGAATACAGAAGCAACAGATAAGAGTGAAAAACAAGCAAGCACATGTGAACTCCCCCCAAAATGTAGAAATTGGTCACAACGTCTAGAGGAAATGAAAAAAGGATTTCTTTTAATTTATTCCAAAGAGATTTATTTACAAAATGTAGAAAGGAATGAAGTAAGAAAATCAGAGAGAAGATAAGGCAAGATGTCTAGCCTAAGCACTAAGTAATTTACTCTGGCCCATGGCTCAAACTGGTGCAGGGAGAGTTAGTCCTTATGCCTCAGCAAAGGCAAGGACCAGGGGAAATCTCTCTCAAGAGGTAAATCTCTCATGAGGTTATTTTTTTCAGAGAATCCAGCAGTTAAGAGTCAGCTTTTCACTTACCACATGTCAGTTGAAAGAAAGAGATTTTAGAACAGTCTCACCAGAAACAGGGTCTTGGGTCTGGCCTCCACTCCAAAGAATGAATAATTATCTTCAGTCTCCATTTCCAAAGAATAAAGAACTGTCTCTCACAGGAAGTGAGAGCTCCTTTTAAAGACACTTTTTTTTTGCATCACCTCCTCTTTCTCCCCCTAATTTTACATCTACTAATCACAGTGGAATCTTTGCTTTAAGACTGTCCAGGGGCAGTTAGTTTAATTCTGATTCATCACTCACTATTGCACACATGGATCCCAGACCTCCCACTTAATGATTAAGTGGAATATTTACACTTTTGGTCATTATATAAAAAAACTGGGAAGATCTCCATACTCAACTTTTAAGTAGGGTATTTACACTTTTGGTGAATAAATCTAAAAATAGGCACAGATTACAATTTAATCTTCATAATCATGGGAGAGTTAATTATTGTCATTTTCACAATCAAGAGAGAGTTAAATTTAATCTTCAAAATTGTCTACAAGAAACACACATGAGGCATGTAGACATAATCAGCATAAAGGTAAAAGGTTGGAGGAGAATTTATTGGGCATCAACTGAGAAAAAGAAGGCAAAAGCTGAAATCATGATATGTGACAAAGCCAAAGCAAAAATAGATCTGATTAAAAGTGATGAGGAACATAATTAAGTCCTGATAAAAGGCAGTATAAACAATGAAGAAATATCAGTACTCTGTCTATATCCACCAGATGGTATAGTATTCAGATTTTTAAAGGAGAAAATATTGGAGCTTAAGGAGGAAATAAATAGCAAAACTATACTAATGGGAGACTTCAACCTTCCTCTATCAGATCTAGATAAATCAAACAAAAAAATAAATAAGAATGAAGTAAGAGTTGTGAATGAAATTTTAGAAAAAAGCATAGTTAATAGATATATAGAGAAAAGTGAATAGGAATAAAAAGGAATATACCTTCTTTTTAGTAGAGTATGGTACATTTATAAAGATTGACCATTTACTAAGGGATAAAAGTATCACAAACAAATGCAGAAAAAGCAGGAACAATAAATGCAAAATTCTCAGATCACAATGTGATAAAAATAATAATTAGTAGATTACATGGAGAGGTAAATTAAAAATTAATCAGAAATTAAATAATATAATTCTCTAAAACTGATGGATTAAATATCTAATCAAAGAAAGAATTAGTAATTTCTTTGAAGAGAACAACAATAAGGAAACAACATTTTAAAACTCATGGGATACACCAAAAGTGATACTGAGGAGAAAATTTATATCCCTGAGTTCCTATATTAAATTTATATCCCTGAGTTCCTATATTAAAAAAGAAGAGAATAACAAATTAGCCATACAACTAAAAAAAAGCCAGAAAAAATTAAATTAAAAACAAAACAAATTAAAAGTCCTCAAATAAATACCAAATTGGAAACCCTAAACATCAAAGGAGACATTAATAGAAAAGAACTGTTGAATTAATAAATAAAAGTAGAAGCTGGTATTTTGAAAAAGAAAAGAATAAAATTAGATAAAGATTGAAAAAGAAAAAAATATATACATAGATAAATTATTGGTTAACCTAATTAAGAAAAAGAAAGAAAAGAATGAAATTAACAGTATCATGAATGAAAAGGGTGATTTCAAGTCTAATGAAAAGGAGATTAAGGCAATTTTTCAGTATGAATTTTTCTATATGAACTGAGAGAAAATTAATGCAGAGGGAAGTGAGAAGAATCAAGAGACCACTGGAAACAGAAAGTGAAACAATGTGGAACTGTCTAAGGTAATTGTCTTTACTTTCAGTAGCAATGCAATAATTCAGGTCACACCTAAATGACTTATGAGAAAGATTGCTATCCACATTGAGAGAAAGAACTATCAGAGTAGAGACGCAAAAGAAAATGTATAACTTTTCACTTGTATAAATGGGCATATAATTTGGGGTTTGGGCTTTTAAAAATTGCTGTGTAGAAAAAAAAATGAATGACATGGTAATGAGTATCAAGTGATAACATTTGTACAACCCAGGAGAATTGCTTGTTGACTCTGGGAGAGGAGAGGGGAAAGAGGATGGAAAGAAAATGAATCATCTACATTTGGGAAAATATTTTTTAAAATAAATAAATGAAAATTTAAAAAATAAAATAAAAAATTCTAACTTAAAATGTGAATCATATATATATATACATAATTATAGTATCATTTTTCAAAAAAATTCACTATTCTTGTAACATTCCCATTCATCTTTATAGATCATAGATCATAGTTTAAGAGTTGGAAGTGACATTGGAGATCATCTTGCTCAAACTTCCCATTTGAAATTAGGAATTGATACAGTTAAATTAAGTAACAACCAAAATCACATAGGAAGTAACAGAATCTAATTCCTCTAAATCCAATATTCTTCATAAATTGTCTTGTTAAGAGATCTTTGAAAAAAATTCTTAGAAATTCTGGGAAGATTAAACAATAAAATAATAGTTCTTTCTTTCTCATACAACTTAAGGTTATTTGTCAACATACATGAGAAATACACTCATAAGAACTGAATCAAGTATTTTTTTAATCAAATACTCTCGAAGTTCAGGCATGCTGGTCTATATACAAGATGGATAGTAAATAGATAGAGTATTAATTGTGCAGTCATAAGGGGCTGAGGAAAAAATCAACAACAGATGATCCTAAGTGTTTTAATATGTGACTTCCCCAGTTTCATCCCATACAAAATATAAATAATGAGATCACTTACTCCAAAGGTTGCTATAAAAAAATAAAAAAAAAAACTTAGAAGTATTATATTTTTAAAAAATCTTAAATTACTGTGAATTTCTAGCTTCAATCATCATCATCATCTTTATCATTATCATTGTCATCACTGGGCAATCCTTATTCTTCTCAACACCAAGAGTCATATGGTAACAGAAAGGATATACAATTTGGTATCCAAAAACCTGAGATCAAACTGCTCCTTCCTCACTTCATCTGTGCGGTATAGGGGTATTTATGATAAAATGACAGATTAGTTTTAAAATGCTTATAATACTAATTAGCATATTAATGGTACTTGATAAGGTTTTGTATCAGTCCCCCATTTAATCTTTCTAGGCTTCAATGCCCTCACCTGATTCTTCACCTTTGTTACAAGGGAATCACTTTAAAAGACTGATATATATTAATTTAAGGTCGCCAAGGAATTCAGCTATGTAATTCCTAAATGAAAACTCAAGTCAGCAGTAAATCTTTTATGGAGTTTAATTACAATAGGAGGAAGAAAGGAATTAGAGATAGAGAGAGGGAAAAAGGGAGAGAAGGGAATAGGGCTTAAATACCCCTTCTGTTTAGGCTGGGCCAAAAGGCCCAAGCCCTTAGATAGCTGGGCAAAGAAAAAAGATCAGTCCCTATTACTCTCCATTACCAAAATGGAGAAACAGTCTCAGAGGCCCCCATTTTCAGCTTCCTTCAGAGCAAGCTTCTCAGAGCCAACACGAACCACACTGACCAACTTCTCAACCACCCCGAGTCTTCAGACCCCCCTGATCTTTAAGGAAACCATCCAAGTTGCCTCCCCTCAGTTCTCACATCTACCAATCACTGTCCATCAATTTCCCTGTGTCAATGGAGGCTCTAGCTTAACCCAGGACCGCCCAGAGGCTTTGCACATGTCTGTTGAAGGTCATATTTTCAAATGATTAAATCTTTGCTCCTTTGCTACAGCCCTTTCTAAATCCTGTTAACCTGAGTAGGGTAGAGATTGGAATAATTAAATTTTGATCTAGGCTGCAGCCCTTACTCAATCCTGTTAGGACTGAATAGGGTGGAGATTGATTCCAAGTATCTCCATTGTATCAATTCTAAAATCAATCATGACTCAAAGAAATTCCTGTTCTATGCTTAAGCATAGGTCAAAGTCCTTTCCATTGTTCAGCAAAAGGTTTCTGTCCTAAAGTAATCTTAAGAAGGGAAGAGAAGAGAAGGAACCTCCCATGCCAATGGGGTTCCCATTCCAATAGACTATCAGTAAGAAATTTTCCAAGTATGAAATATCCCAATGGTGAAATTTCCAACATTTATAAGTCTAAGGAATTTTGAGGTTTACACCTTTATCTCTTCACATTTTCATTTACTCTTCAGTAAAGTAATGAGGCTGCCCTGATGATTTCTCAACTTCTTCAAATTCTCAATAAAATAATTCTAACTACTTCCCAAAGTTGATGTCTTCTTTATAGGTTTGTTTTGTACCATTTTTAGTTGTGTCTGATTCTTTGTGATCCCACTTGGAATTTTATTAGCAATGATATTAGAATGGTTTGCCATTTATTTTTCTAGCTCATTTGGCAGGGAAAGGGGCTTATACAAACAGGGTCAAATAGGTATTTAATATCTGACATCAGATTTGAACTCAGGAAAATAAGTCTTCATGACTTTGGGCCTGATACTCTATCTAATGTATTACCTAGCTGTCTTTTGTTGTTGTTTTTTATTTTTATTTGTTGTTGTTGTTGTAGGAGCCATATTTTACAGATACAATATTAAGTAATTCACATTGTGATCTTCATTTTCTTTCTTTGTGAAAGCCTCTGCCATCAAGAAACTTATATTCTATTGGGGAATATAATACATAAGAGGAATATGACAATATGGAAGATGGTTATCCTCCCAGATATACAGTTTAGAAGTGATTGCCAAGAATTAGTCAGTAAAGGTTTGGTACTGTGCAAGATGAGATTAAAACTCACACTAAATCCATGGTGGTCTGAGTGTCAGAGTTCCAGGTTCTAAAGCAGCTTGTCTGAAATGTATAAGGACAATAGTCTTAATACAGTTGGAAGCATTTGCAAATGATAGCTGGGACCAGACTCATCTAATGATAAAAATGCTAGAGTATATCATTGAAGTATCCAATATTTGCATAAATTTCAAGATTTTCAAAAACTTTCACCTTCATGTTCTTATTCAATTCTCACAAAAGCTCTCTGACAGAAGAATTATGAAGGATAACCATGTTAGCCCCTAAAACCTCTACAAATTGAAGTAGAAATGTCTCCAAAGCCCAAATGAATGTCCTGTAGGCTGACTTAATAGAATATCTTTAAAGATATGTAAGACTATGTCAGGGAAAACAACGAAATAATTAGAGCTAATAATAAAATTGTACATTGGAATCAAAGAAATGAAACATTGTACATTTGGACAAAAAGTCCTGACTCCAGACCTAATACTTTATCTGCTCTGCTACTCAGCTGTGCCCTCTTATGTGCTATTACAAATGCTGTTATATTCCATTCTCTGAATTACTGCTAATGATATAATAGAGTGGGTGGAGACAAGATGGTAGCTTAAAAGTATCAAAAATTGAATTCTCTGTGAAAATCCTTCCACTCCTATAAAAAACAAAGCATTTCAAGGGGGACAGCAAATCAAATCCAACAATAAGACAGATCTGAGAGTACCTCCTGCTCAATTCAACTTAAAAGGTACACAGAAAAGACTGAATTTTCATGTTTAAGAAAAAAAAAAGAAAGGAAGATCCCATGTGCCCCTCCCCCCACCAACTGTGCTGAGACTTGGGATGTCAGTGGGTCCAACTTGGACAGGATACCTTGTTATCACAACTACATGAAACTCAGGACTGTGACCACACCTGGCAAGGAGGTAGCTGGAGGAGAGGAGCAGAAAAGAAGGCAGACTGATCACAGCCTTCAGCTGCCACACGTCCATCTTAGACCTCAGCCTCTGGAAATTGTGGCCTCAGGGCACATTCAGATTTCAAGACCATTTCATATAACTAAGGGAGGTGGTTGACAGAGAGGAGCAGAGAGGAGTAGCAAGGGTGTCACCTTTATCCTCCACATTCTAACCTTCACTTTCAGCCTCTGTGGACAGTTGGGGAATAGTTGACCTCAGAGCACATTAATACACCAGGTAAGTTCCATCAGCCTAATCCAGTTAATCAGAGGAGCAGAGAAGAAGGCCCTTCATGGCAGAAAAGTCCAAACACACACATCTAGCAAATACACAGAGGAACAAGATTGCAGCCAATGATGGGTGGAAAGAAGGAAAAAAATATGAGTAAACAACAGAAAAAGAAAAAAAAAGGAAATTACAATCAATAGTTTCTATTCATGTAATAAACAAAGAACAAAGGAAACAGAGGAGTACCAAGGAACACCAAACAAAATCTCAGAAATTCTAGTAAATTGGACTCATTCAAAAAACATTTTAAAAAAACCACATTAAGAGGGTTGAAGAAAATTGGGAAAAAACTTAAAAAGCAAAATAGGTCATCTGGAAACAGAGGCACATGAACTAAAACAAGAAAATATTCTCATAAAGGCCAGAATTGACCAGTTTTAAAATGAGGCAAAAAAAGTAAAAGATAAAAACAATGACCTATAAAGAACAATAGATCTAAAGGAAAAGAAGGATCAAAAACTCAGGAATGAAATTCAGTTTTTAAAAATTAGAATTGAATAATTAGCATCAAATGACTTCACAAGGAATCAAGAATCTAGAAAAATAGAATCAAAAAAATTTAAAAAATGAGGAAAATATGAAACTCCTTATTGATAAAATAACAGACCTGGAAAATAGATCCAGGAGAGACAATTTAAGACTTATTTGACTGGTGGAAAATCATGACCAACAAAAAAGACTGAACATCATTCTACAGGAAATTACCCAACAAAATTTGCCTGATATTCTTGAAAAAGAGTGTAAAATAGGGATTGAAAGAATTCATAAATCACCTCCTGTATAAAATCCCCAATTGTCAATGTTTAGTAATGTTATAGACATGTTCAAGAACTTCCAGAGCAAGGAGGATACTACAAACTGCTAAAAAGAAACAATTCAGATATCATAGAGCCAGTTTCAGTATTACACAGTGCTTAAATAAATGGCTACATCCACAATGAAGGACCATAAGGCATAGAATATGATATTATGGAAAGCAAGGGAACTGGTTCTACAACCAAGAATCAACTACTCAGCAAAATTGACTATATTTCTGTAGGGGAAAGAATGGTTATTTAATAAAATGGAGTATTTCCAATCATCCCCTAAGAAAAGATCAAACATAAAGATAATATTTTAAGCCTAAATATAAAACTGAAGGGAAAAATAAAAAGATATTTATGAAAAAAAATGAAGGCCTCAATTACATCAAATGATTGGTATTCCTATATGAAAAGATGATATTGGTAACTTAACAATTATTATTATCATTAGAGTAGCTAGAAGAAGCATACTTAGAGAGTACATGGGTAAACTGTATAGGATGAAATGTCAGAAAGTATAATATAAGAAACTAAGGGTAAGAAAGAGGATAATACCAAGTGGAATGGGAAAAGGAAAAAGAGATAAAAGGGGGTATGTATATATATATATATATGTATATATATATATACATATATATATATATATATATATATATATATTCCATAAGGAAGCACATGGAGTGAGGGGATAAGATCATAAGAGAGGTGGTGGGGAGAGGAGTAACATTAGGGAGGGGATCTTCCCAGCTGTGTGACCCTGGGCAAGTCACTTCACCCCCATTGCCTAGCCCTTACCTTTCTTCTGGCCTGGAACCAATACACAGTATTGACTCCAAGATGGAAGGTAAGGGTTTAATTAAAAAAAAAAAAACTTTAGGGAGGGGAAAAGGAGACATTAACTAAAAGATTAAAGTTGGAGAGGAGGAAAAGAGGAATAAGTAAAAAGGAAGAATCAAATGAAGAATTCAAAATGGAGGGGAATACACAGGTAGTAATCATAACTTTGAATGTGAATGGGATGAACTCACCCATAAAAAGGAAGCTGATAGCAGAATGGATTAAAAACCAGAATCCTACCATGCATTGTTTACAAGAAACACATTTAAGATAGGTAAACATACCCAGGGTAAAGGTGTGAGGGTGGAACAAAATTTTCTGGGCTGCAACTGAGATGAAGAAGGCAGGGGTAAGAATTATGATCTCAGACAAAGCTAAAGTCAAAGAAGATTTGACTGAAAAAGATAAGGAAGGGAATTGCATCTTGATGAAAGACAGTATAAATTAGGAAGAAATATCAGTACTCAAGATATATGCACCAAATGGTATAGCATTCATATTTCTAAAGGAGAAAATAAAGGAGCTTAAGGAAGAAATAGATAGTAAAACTATACTAGTGGGGGACCTATATATTCCTCTTTCAAAAGTAGCTAAATCAAATGAAAAAACAAATAAGAATGAAGTTAGGGAAGAGAATGAAATGTTAGAAAAAATCAGAGGTAATAGATATCTGGAGAAAAATAAATAGGGATAAAAAGGAATATACCTTCCTCTCAGTAGCACATAGAGCATATACAAAGATTGACGATATACAAGGTCATAAAACATTGTAAAAAATGTAGTAAATCAGAAATAATGCATTTTTCATATCATAATTCAATAAAAATCATAATTAATGAGGGCTTATGGAAAGACAAATTTAAAATTAATTGGAAAGTAAATAATCTAATTCTTTAAAACTGGTGGGTCAAAAATCAAATCAAAGAAACAATTAATGATTTAATTGAAGAGAATGACAATTAGGAAATAACTTATATAAATGTGTGGGATACAGTCAAAGCAGTACTCTGGAAAATTTATATCCCTCAGTGCATATATCAACAAATCAGAAAGGAAGAGGTCAATTAACTGGGCATAAAACTTAAAAAAAAAAAAACAAACAAATAGGAGAATAAATTAAAAATCCCCAGACAAAAATTAAATTGGAAATCCTAAAAATGAAAAGAGAAATTAATAAAACTGAAAGCAAAAGAATTATTGAACTAGGAGCTGGTATTTTGAAAATAAACAAATACAATAGATTATTTACTAGTTAATCTAATTAAAAAAAGAAAGAAGAGCATCAAATTAACAGTATCAAGGATGAAAAGGGCAACATCACCTCTACTGAAGAGGGTATTTATGTAATCATAAAGAGCTATTTTGTCCAATTATTGGACAATAAATATGACAATCTCAATGAAATGAGTGAATGAATATTTACAAAATATAAACTGCCTAGATTAACAAAAATAGTAAGTAGAATACTTAAGCAATCCCATTCCAGAAAAAGAAATTGAACAAACCATCAAGGAACTCTCTGAGAAAAAATCTCCAGGGGCAGATGGAGTCAGAAATGAATTTTATCAAACATTTAAAGAACAATTAATACCAATATTTTACAAATTATTTGATAAAATATGCAAAGAAGGAGTTTTACTAAATTATTATTATGACACAAATATGGTGCTGATTCCAAAGCCAGGCAGACCAAGAACAGAGAAAGAAAACTACAGAACAATTTTGTTAATGAAGATAGATGAAGAAATCTTAAATGGAATAGTAGCAAAAAGACTATAGCAAATTATCACAAGGATTATCCACTATTACCAAGTGGGATTCATACAGGAATGCAAGGATGGTCTGGTATTAGGAAAACCATGCAAATAGTTCATATTACCAATAACAAAACAGCAGAAATCACATGATTATCTCAATACATGCAGAAAAAGCCTTTGACAAAATCTAGCACCCATTCCTACTGAAAACAATAGAGAGTATATGAATAGATAGGCCTTTCCACAAAATAATAAACAATATATATTTAAAACCATCAGCAAGCATCAAATGCAATGAAGATGTTAGAAGCCTTCCAAATAAAATCAGGAGTGAAGCAAGTATGCCCATTATCACTTCTATTATTTAACATTGTACTAGAAATGCTAGAAGTAACAATTAGAAAAAAAATAAATTAAAGGGATTAAAATAGTCAGTGGGGAAAGTAAACTATCATTCTTTGCAAATGATATGATGGTATATTTAGAGAATCCTAGAAAATCAACTAAAAAGCTAGTCAAAATAATCAACAACTTTAGTAAAGTTGCACGATACAAAATAAACCCTTAAATCATCAGCATTTGTATTTATTTACAGCACAACTCAGCAGCAAGAGTTAGAAAGAGAAGCTCTATTTAAAATCACTATAGGTGATATGAAATATTTTGGAATCTATCTGCCAAGGCAAACACAAGAATTATGTGAACACAACTAAAAAACAGTTTCCACACAAAAAGAACTTTATCTAAATAACCAGAAAAAAAAATTTAATTGTTCATGGGTAAGAAGCGCTAAAATAATAAAAATGACAATCCTAGCCAAATTAATTTCTTTATTCAGTTCCATGCCTATCAAACAACTAAGAAACTTTTTCATAGAATTAGAAAATATATAACAAAGTTCATTTAGAAGAACAAAAGATCGAGTATATCAGGGGTACTATGAAAAAAAAATGTGAAGGATAGAGACCTAGCAGTACCATGTCTTAAACTGTACTATAAAATAATGGTCAAAAAAATAATGTGGTACTCATTAGAGATAGAAGGATGGATCAATGGAATAGACTTGGGGGTAAATGACCCCAGTACAATAGTGTATGATATACCCAAGATCCTAGATGTTGGGACAATTACCCACTATTTGACAAAACCTCCTGGGAAAATTGGAAAACATTATGGGAGAGAAAACATTATGGTTTAGATTAACATCTCACACCTTATACCAAGATAAATTCAGAAGAGGGAAATTATAAGTAAGTTAGGTGAGCATAGAATAGTGTACCTGTCAGATCTATAGAAAAGGGAATAATTAAAGATGAAGCAAGAGATAGAGGTTATTACAAAATATGAATAGAATAATTTTGATTATATTATATTAAATTTTTTTGTACAAATCAAACCAATGCAAACAAAATTGAAAGGGAAGCAGCAAAATTTTGGGGGGAATTATAACAAAAACCATTGACAAAGGTCCAATTTATCAAATTCACAAGGAACTAAGTCAATTGTAGAAAAAACCAAGTCATTCCTCAATTGACAAATGGTCAAGGGGCATGAATTGTCAATTTTCAAATAACGAAATAAAAACTGTCAATAAGCACAAGCAAAAGTGTTCCAAATCTCTGATAGTGAGAGAAATGCAAAGCAAAACAACTCTGAGGTACCACCTCACACCTAGAAGATTGGCCAATATGACTGTAAAGGAAAATAATAACTGTTGGAGTGGTTGTGGCAAAATTAGGACACTAATGCATTGATAATGGATTTGTGAATTGATGCAATCATTCTGGAAGACAATTGAAACTATGTCTGAAGGACTTTAAAAGACTATATACCCTTTGATCCAACAATACCACTGTTCAGTTTGCAACCCAAAGAGATAATAAGGAAAAATACTTGTGCAAAAATATTTATAGCTGTACCTTTTTATAGTAGCAAATAATTGGAAAATGAGGGGATGTCCCTTGATTAGGGATTGGCTAGACAAATGGTGGTATATGATGGTAATGGAATACTATTGTGCTGAAAGGAATGTTGAACTGGAGAATTTCCATTTGAACTGGAAAGATCTCCAGGAATTGATGCAGAGAGGAATGAGCAGAACCAGAAGAACATTGTACACAGAGACTGATACACAGTGGCACAATAAAATGTAATGGACTTCTTTACTTGTAGCAATGCAATTATCCAAGACAATCCAGAGGGACCTAAAAGAAAGAATGCTATCCACATCCAGAGAAAGATCTGTGGGAGTAGAAACACAGAAGAAAAACATATGATTGATCACACAGTTCAATGGGTATATGATTGGGATTTTGGCTTTAAATGATCACTCGATTCCAAATATTACTAATATGGAAATTGGTTTAGAACAATGATACAAATATCACCCAGTGGAATTGTTTGTCAGTTCTGGGAGTGCGGAAGGAAGAGGGGAGGGAAAGAACATGAATCATGTAACCATGAAAATATATTCTAAGTTAATTAATTAGTTCATTAATTATAAATTAAAATTAAAAATAAATTAAAGTTTAACAACAAACTTATATACTGGGTAGTATTTTCAGCTCTGATGATACAAACTGGGGAAAGAAAGTAACCTAGAAACTTAAGCAACCAAATAAGACATATATAAGTCAATGATGTAGAATGCTAATTGTCTAATTGACATTACACAGTTAACTTAATATTGTTGACTCTCATTATGATCATCTATGAAATGAAGTGTTGGAATTAGATTCCAGGTTAATTTTATTCTTGATCTATGATTTTATGAATTTGTGAACTCAAGTAAAATGACAATATGTTGAACATACTGCAGACATTATTAAAGTGAATGAAATATTGAAGAGAGACAATTTCCTTTTTTTTGCAGAGGGCAGGATCAGTGAAAACTTCAAAAAAAAGGGGGAGGGTCAATTAGTTTAAATCTTGAATGAAGAAAAAAGTATTTCAAAAGCTAGAAATATGGAAATAATAAATTCTAGCCTTTAATATATTATCAACTTCTTTGATGTAGGAAATGAGATGTTATTGTTGGCTTTATTAAAAAAATACTCAAAGAAATTGGATTGGATATTGGATTGTAAGGTATTGAAATAATATATCATCTTCATTTGTCTGGAAATGATGTGACATGTCCTGGGATGTTAGGTAAATGAGCTTATGTTCAAATTGGTTTTAGATAGATAGATAGATAGATAGATAGATAGATAGATAGATAGATAGATAGAGAGTTTTCATTATATTTTTAGACTTTTAGGAGTATATACTTATGATTTTCATCAGCATAGGGAAATCTTCATTAAAAGTCTCATTGTCATTGATCAAGAAATCTCTATTTGTTTTCTCCCATATCAGACTGGGTGCTCTTTTAAAATAGAGTATTATATGACTTTCTTTATATACTCAGCACTTAATATAGTGATGTCATGTAGTAGAAGTATAAGAAATACTTGTTAAGTGACTCTTCCTAACTTAAAGTCTGACTCTATTTTGGGGTTTTGAGAGCTTAAGTGACTTTCCTATGATCAAATAGTACATAGAAGAATTATCTCCCATTTTCTATACATTGTGTCTTTTAATATTCAGATAGAATAGTAGCTTTCAGATAGGAAACTATCTTTCGCCAAGAAACTCTTTGCTTCTTAACAATGGATTTAAAGCTTAGTTTGTTTTTCAGTGGAACAGTGATGTTGAACAAGTTAACACATCGCCTGAAATCCATTTTTTTTGTACATAGTTGTTTTTAAGAACCACAGCCTAGCATTCTATCATTGAAAACTCTTCATGCTTCTTTAGCTAGTCCAGCCAGCCAGAAAATAGAAAGGGAACCTGTATTCAAAGCAAGAGGACATATTTTCACCTGTATAAGCTACTCTTCCTAAAGTAGCACACCATTAAAACCAAATCTCTCAGAAGAAAGACTCTGCATTCCTCATTGTTTACTGGTATGTTTTACACAGAAAGAGAACTAAAATAAGGACAATACAGGAGAAAATAAAAGCAATTTCCATCATTTTCTGAATCCTGAGTCTCCAGTGGGTATAGAAGATACCAAAATAATGTTTGGGTGGTACAACTTTTATCATTCTTACCATTCTCAAAAGGAAATCACCTCAAACAATTAGATGAATTTTTCTGTCATATTTATTGATTGACCAGAGACATCTAAACATATTCATTTACATCTAATTAGTATGTCTGTGGCAGATTGGATGTTAAATCAGTGGGATCAATTTAATTCCAAGACAACCTATCTATTTTAAGAAGATCAAAAGTTTAATCAAATTTCATACAACAGTTTGAGAATAATGAACTGAAACATTAATGGGGCCCCAGAATATATTGACTAATGTGATCTCTCTTGCAACAAATTCTTATTGAGCAGTTCATAAGCACAAGGCACTATACCAGGGTCATAAAACTAGAGAGAAAGGACTGGATCAATTAATTTATCTGTAAAATGGGAGCAATAACAGCAGTCACTTTACAATGTTATTTGACAGAACAAATAGCTTGTGTAAAGTGTTTGTAAACATTCAATCTGAAGCATTATAATGATGGTGAGTATTAAAAGTACTGATAATAATATTATTATGGATATTATACTTACTAGTATATGATCATGATCAACTCAATTCATCTTAAATATAGTGCTAGAAAGGACCTTAAAGACTAACTAGTAAATACCCTCATTTAATAGATGAAGAAAATTACCTCCAGGGAAATGAAGTGACTGGCCAGAGGTCAAATAAGTAGAAAACAGCACAGATAGTACTTGATCCCCTGGTCCCTAAATTGAGTCAATGCTGTTTCCACTGAATTGAACTCCCTATCAGCATTTTTCATTACTTAAATGAAAATATGAATACATGCAGTAACTTTCAGAAACTCAAAGGAAATAATGTAGGTAAAGTCCTCTAAAATTTTTAAAAGACCTAATTATTATTACAATTCAAGATTGAATTCCATGCTCCATTTTTAGATTATGAGCTTTTATTTATGTGTGGGTAGTTCTCCATATGTGTTCAGATACTAAATGCAAATTTAATGAACTAACAATACAGGGCATCTGTCAGCATATATGTTTTGGAAAGACAATATGTAAAGATGATGGGCTGCACCCAAAATTGAAACTCAAGAGGATACTTTAGCAAGGTAAATTTTGGGAAATTGAACCTTTCTCTAATGCACCTAACCCTCATTCCTAAAACCAGTCAATCCTTTTAACTTTTAAATTGTTAACCTTTTAACTGTTATATCCTCCCTATGACAATCTTTAAATTAAAATGTTTGTGCAGAATTCAAGGTGCAAGTCAAGTGCCAATATGTTACCAAAATTACACAAGATTGGAAGAGAAAATGGAAAAGGGAAAGAGAGAAGACTGACTCAGAGACAACCTCTGTATTCCAATGCCTCCACTTAATCTTAAGAGAATTAGTGTAAATTGGCCCAGTCCTCTGCAGAGTATCTCTAGGAGGATAAGATGAAAATTTAAAAAAAGGAATATGACTATGTATGGCCTAGAGTCTGCACTGATGGAGACGATATTCAAATTGATGAGATCAGAGATACATCTCAGCATATCATTCTTAGATATAAAGATTTTTGTTAAATATTACATTATTAATAGGAAGAAGTGTTTTGAAGAAAATACTGAGCTAGAGATCTGAGTGTTCAATGTGACTTCTCAAGTATCCTTTTTAGTGTCTACAGGAATCCAAGAATAGAATCCTTGCCACGATGGCATGCCTAAAAATGAAGTACAGATGTTAAATTTGACTAATGTGAAGCTTTAAGTGTACTGTGGAACAAAAGTGTCAACTCATTAGCTCATTACCCAGAAAACTCCAGAGCATAAACTGAACCAAATTAAAATGTAATTGGTAAATCTTTAGCAAAATAAATAAAAATACAGCAAAGCATAATGTTATTTGTGACTTTTAAAGTTAAAATTAGCCAACACTTATCTGTTTCTATATGTGTTGGAAACAACTGAGACAGTATTGAAGAGCTAAATTCCTCTTCACATAAAAAGGTACAAATTTCTTCAAAGATGGAAAAGTGATTCAGTGGTCTTTTTTGCCCTCTAGAGCTATGATCCTATAAATTTTCCAAGGTCCAGTTCTTGAAATGAATGAATAATCCATTGCATGTGTTGCTATTGAAATAAATTCAAAGTAAATTTTATAGATTCACTAATATGGATCAATGTTGAGATCAGAGAATTCAAGGAATACTTGAAGATGAGAATCTTCACCAATTTCCCACCTATAGAACTTTGTTGGCCTACGATCGCAGACAGCTTCATTTTATTCCTTCTGAAAAGCAATGAGTAAAGGAAACATTTTTCTTCAGTTTCCAAGTCAAGATTGCATTTTGAGGCTGGAGCACATAATCCAGGATGGGATGGATCTATTTTAAGGAAGACAATGAATCAAAGAGCCTCATTCACTTTCTTAAATACCAGAGAGATGCATTTATCTGAGGATGCCTTCATGACTAGTGGAATGGTTCTAAATGCAAACTTTATGACATTTAGATCAGATATAAACAACCTCTGGGAAACATTTTTATGACTTCAGACCACTGGAAACTGATTCCCAATATAACCAGTTATATAAAATAACACTCACTCCAAATGAGTGGCCTGTGAAGATGCACTGGGGATTTTGTCATGAATATTTTAAAACCCCCTGTCTCTTCCTAATTTTCTCTTCTTTGCATTTCATATAAATGATAAATTAAAGTATACATTCTCAAGTAGATTAGGCTTTTTTCCAAGAGAGACTTCATTTAATTTGATGATAGAGCTATATTCTCTGATCAAGTTGCTCTTGCTTGGATCTTCTCCTGACCCCTACCTTTTGAAGACAAATGTCATTCTCCAACATCCTGCTATGTCTTCATTACTTACAGCCCTTGCAGGGGAATTTCACCCTTTGTAACACCTACTCAGGGTATTAGAAGAAATTGATGTATTAAATTTACAGTCCAGTGACTCAGAAAGATGTTTAAGCAGGAAAGAGATGGAATAGTTCGGCCTTTGGCAGAATTATGTTGTTTCTTTCCACAGTAGCATAAACAAACAATTTTCAAGACAGTTCTATTTTCATTAGGTGAGATAGGGGATTTCTTGTACTCTAAAAGTTGTGGTTCACCTTTTTCTTTGGTTTCTTCTTTTCTCTTTCCTGCTATTCTCAGTATGAAATATTGGAAAGACTGAAGGCCTGACAATGAGAAATGTGAGGGTCTGCCTTTGGTAGAGATTCTGAAATGAAATGAATTACCTATGTGACCCTGGACAAATAATTGAAACTCTGTGTACCTCAGTGTGTGAATCTGTAACATGTGAATGCTAACATATTAAGGGATATTTATAGAATTATAAGACAATAAATTTAGAGCTGAAATATACCATCCATGCCTTTGAGAACAATTCCTTCATTGTCAGGTGATAATGACAAAAGTTCGGGGTCCCAGAGGAGTGAGGAGAATGAGACCTGGTGAGAAGGATGACCCATGTCAGGAGGGCCTCTGAAGCTGATCAATCTGAGGCAAGGTTTATTTCATCAGAGCTCATATTTTATTGGGCAATGTTACATAAACTAAAGGATTAGATAATCTGTTTACATTGACAATGGTGAGTAATGATTTACAATCTTAGTACAATGACTTAGTTTACCTCACTGAAGCTTAGACAGAGTTTTCTACAGGATAATAAACCACAGCTAAATATGTCACCATCTAGCCCAGATTCTCAGGGAAATATTTGCTTCAATGGGTGGAACAAGGACAACCAGTTGTTGCCCTCTACAGGAGGGGTGGAAAGGAGGGGTTTGGGGATGTCATGTGATGCCTGAGTGACTGATTCAAGTCAGACCATGGCTTCCCAGAGACCTTGCAATCTGGGGTTCACTCTCACTACTAAGGGCTACACTTCATTTTACTGATGAGGAAGGTAAAAGGTCTGAAACATTAAATTACTTGTCTTAGATTTGATTGTGGTTGGACTCTGACTATTTTTATAGGTGGTCACCAGGGATTTAATTTCTAAATTCCAAAATGAATTACTAAAGTAAATAGAATTTATGGTAGTTTATTTACAAAAGAGGGAAGATATTAAGAGAGAAAAGGAGAGAGAGAGAGAGAGAGAGAGAGAGAGAGAGAGAGAGAGAGAGAGAGAGAGAGAGAGAGAGAGAGAGAGAGAGAGAGAGATATGGCTTCTTCAGATATCAGTTAGAATTTCTAAGCCCTAGTCAGGGAAAAAAGTCAAGATGATGGGCCTCTAAATCAGCCTTTCACTCACCAATGGTGATCGTCTAAAATGGAAAAGCTTTCTGAGGTCTCCTGCATGAGTTCCTCCAGGGGTCCAGTTCCTCCAGTCCAATGCCTAGTCAGAGAATCCTCCATCCAACTCAAATCTTGAATGGAATATCTCTTCTTCTGGCCTCTTTTCCACTTTTTAAAGATATTTTTCTCTTGTGTCATCTCCCCTAAATTTCGTGTCTACCAATCACAGCAGATGCTCCTCTCAGGGACTGCCCACTCTTTAATTCACACCATCTTTGGTTAGATAATACCTTGGGGTTACTTAACACCTTTTTTGGTTAGTTCACCTTTTGTAGTTAATTAACACCTTCTTGTAGTTAAAATGGGCAGATCTGCTTGAAATACTGAGCTACCACCTTTTTGGGGATTAAATCAACCAATAGACAGAGGAACACAATTTAATTATCACAATAAAGGAAGAGCTAAGTATCTTCATTGTTACAATCAGTAGATAGGTAAATCCAATCTTCACACTTGCCCAAATAGAGCAAAAAAAGGCTGAGTCAGGATTTGAACCTTGGTCTTTGTGATTCCAATCAGTTCTCTATCAGGAGATGCTTTTAAAAATATCATTTCCTCCAAATGCATCAAATATGAAACCTTCTAATGGGTTCTCAGATGTATCATGTAAGGATTATGAGGCTTAAATAAGATACCATATATGAAAACTTCAGCAACCACCAAATGTTTTTCATTGTCATTGTTTTGTTTGTTTGCTTTTAAGACACAGGGTATATAGTAGAAAGAACATTGGGCCTAGAGTTAGGGGGACCTGAATTCAGATTTTGCCTCCAACACTAACAATCCTGGAAGACTGCTCAGATGCTGGACAAGTGACTTAACTTCTTCATCCTCTAGTTTTCATCCTAATGTGAGGAAAATAATATGTGTACCCCTGATTGTTTTGAGGATCTATAGAGGTAATATATTATAATTATTTTTGTAAACCTCAGATCTCTAGATGTTAACTTTTATCTTAGAAAGGTCAAATTATATACTTACAAAATTATTTTCATATCATTGATGCTATACACATATTCATATATACACACATAAACATATACACAAATACATATATGCACACACTTCTGTGTGCATGACTTGGGGACAATTGATAAATGAGAAGAAATTCTATGTAATATAATTCTAATTTGATCTTCATAATTTCTGAATGAGAAGTAATTGATACTATGTCATTACTGTGCTACTTTATTAACTAATGATGAAATATCATACTGTAAAATAATCCAAATGAGCTTTGAAAGTTTTCTAAAAATACTTCCTAGTATTAGATGCAGAAAGAGAGGGACAAGCAAGGGAGATAATTCTGGGATGATAGGCCTACATCTTGGATAGAAAGAACACAGAAAGAACACTAATTAACAGGGACAAAGCTAAATAATCACATTCTTAAAAAATATTTTTAATATATAATTCCTTCTGTTTGTCTGTTTTATGTTGAATTTAGATTTTGATTGAATTTTATTGAATTCAGATGTACACTTTAACAGGTTTCAAAGCAGAGGATTACTAAAGAAGTATGCAAATTCCCATCTCTAGAGAATGATGTTTGACTAAATGATTACTCTTTGCTTCAATAAATTAGCCCATTTTGTAACTATTGCTGGCCTTGGGAGTCAGAGAAATATATGTTCAAAAGTCATTTTAGCCATTTGTTAGCTAAATGATGGTGCTCAAGTCTTCTAATATCTTGGAAACTTAATTGCCTTGCCTGTAAAATGGGAATAGTAATACATTTATTATCTACCTTACAGAGTCATTGTGTGTATTAAATGAAATAATAAAAGTATAGCATATTGCACACCCTGAAAGTGCAGTGAAATTTGAACCATCATTTGTTTTATGCCTAAAGACTAAGCTTTTCTTAAAACTCTTGACTAGACCTAATCCCAATGATTAGGACTAAATCTGACCCATAATAGATGCTTGAAAAATTTTATTGATTTACTACCTGACTGAGATATACCAGCTAGGATTAGTCTTTGTAATCTCAATTTCTTATAGTTCACAACTTGAAAGCATGATTACAAATTCTGACCTTCAGTACTGCCTAGAAATAGCCAACAAGCTGAAAGGTATTGGTGAAGTTATTATATATGGAAGAACTAAATTTGAAATAAATATCTACAAAATTTTGCATATATTACTGATTTTTTGTTAATCCTGGAAAAAATATGAAGCAATACCATGGCTTGGGATGAGCACTGGACTTTGAGCTGGAAGTTTTGAGTTAAATTCATTTTTTGTTGCATGATAAGTTAAAATATTTTGGGTTTGGGATTTCTTATATGGAAAATAATGAAGTTTACTTAGATGAATTCTTACATATTCCCAGATCTATTTATAGGTTTCTATTTATGGTAAAACCAGAAATCAAGATGTGGTAGGATCCTTAGAGATAATTTATTCCAACTTGCTCACAAACTGCTTCTCTCCTTCCCTTCCTCCCTCCTTTCCTCTCTTATTCTCTTTCCCATTTATTCATTCATTCATTCATTCATTCATTTATCTATTGCTGAAGAGAAAACCAAAACACAGAGCAGGATAGAAAGTTGTTTTAGATCAATATGATTGTTATTGCCACATTATGAGTAGGACATGAGTTTCTGAACCCTTAGTACAATGTTCTTTATATTTATTATACTTGTTTAGAATGGAACCTTAATTCATTTATTCTAAATAATTATCCTTTTACCTTTCCATTTTTATTTTCCTGTAGAATAAAAGTTTTCTATATCCAACTGTGGGTTTGTTATTCCCTCTTTGAGCCAAATCTGATGAGAATAAGGTTCAGGCATGACCCACCCCTAAATCTGATCTTCCCTTCCATGATAATAGCTTTCACAACTCTTCCATTTGAGATAATTCACTTCACTCAATGTCTTCTTTCCCTCTTCTCACAGTGCAGTTCTCTTTCTCAACTTTTAATTTAGATTTTTTTGTATAACATCTCATTGTGGCTAATTCAAATCCATATCTTCTCTCTCTCTCTCTCTCTCTCTCTCTCTCTCTCTCTCTCTCTCTCTCTCTCTCTCTCTCTCTATCTCTCTCTCTCTCTCTCTCTCTATATATATATATATATATATATATATATACACATACATATATATATTCCTTCTAATTTCCCTAATATTGAAAAAATTTTCAACAATTACAAGTTTTATTCTTTTATTTGTAAGAATATAAATATTTCAAATTTATTAACTCTGTGATTTCTCTTTCATGTTTACCTTCTCAAGCTTTTCTTTAACCTTCTGTTTCAATGTCAAATTTTTTATGCAGTTCTGGTCTTTTCATTGGGAATATTTAAGAGTTCTCAATATCATAAAATATCCATTCTCCCAAAAAATTATATTTCTTTTCTGGGTATATATTTTTGTTTATAATCCTATCACTTTTGTCCCTCGGGATATGATATGATATTATATTTCTGACCCTAGTTCTTGTTATTCTGAGTGTGTTTCCATGACATTTGAATTGTTTCTTTCTGGATACTTTTAGTAATTCCTCTTTGACCTGGGAACTATATAGTTTGGCTACAACATTCTTAAGATGTTTCTTTTGGGGGTTTTCTATATAGAAGTAATTGGCAGATTCTTTCATTTTCTATTTTACCTCTTCTTCTAGGATATCAGGGAAATTTTTCTTGATAATTTCTTGAAATATTTCCAAGTTTTTTAATTATGGTTTTTCAAATAGTTAACTGAATCTTAAATGTATCTCTTCTCAATGTATTTTCCAGGTATATTGTTTTTCCAATGAGAAATTTTATATTTCTAAATTTTTTTCATTTTTTTCACATTTTGCTTTATTATTTAATGAGGTCTCCGTGAATTGTTAGCTTTTATTTCCCAAATTCTAATTTTTAAGAATTATTTTCTTCAATGAGCATCTATACTTCCTTTTCCATTTCACCCATTCTTCTTTTTAAGGAGTTGCTTTCTTTGGTGAAGTTTTTTATATCTTTTCCATTTGGTGTTTCCTTTATCAATCCATTGATCTATACTTCATGATTTTCTTGCATTGCTATCATTTCATTTCCAATTCTTTCTTCTAACTCATTTATTTCGATTTAAAATTACTTTTTTATATCTCCCAGAATTTCTTAATGGGCCATACTCTAATTCACTTTTTTCTTGTAACCTTTTTGACATTATTACCATCTACATTTGTGGTATGATCTTTACTGTCACCACAATAACTTTTTCATAATCCGGTTTTTTTTTTGGCTAATTAAAAATATCATGTAATTTTTTACTGTATATCAAAGTTGGGCTCTGTTTCTTGTTTGGAGAAGTCATTGTCCCAAGAATCAATTTCATGGCACTCAGTGTATTGCCTCTTGCTTGTGGGAGCCTTGGGGGTATAGCTTCTAGCTTAAACTGGTAGAGGAGTTTCACTTCAGATTTGCACAGTGTGGGGACCTTGCTATTGCTTACTCATTGGGGGTGTCAACATGGAATCTAGGAATCCCAAAGTGGTTACCTAGTGAGATCTGATAAACCCCAATTTTCAGGACTAGCTTGTAGATTGGAGACCCCAAAGCTTGAATTTGTTCCCTGTTTCCATGGGAATCTACCCTGAAGGGAAATGACAATCCTGATTTGGTGAGGTAAGCATATGCTAAGGACCCTCTTTGTTTTAGGTAGTCTCCCCTATTGTATTAGAACCTTTCCCAGGAAGATCCACACCTGGGCAGGAACCATCCTTTAGTATCTATTGTAAGCAGCCCCCTTCTCTTACACCCTAGCCTCTAGCTATGATTATTTTCCCAAGCTTGATTGTATCCTATCAGTGTAGTTTGAACACTCCCATTTTCCTTGTAGCCATAGTGATGTCAATCATCTTTCCAGGGCCCTGGATTTCCCAAATGGTATATAGGTTCCCCAAATTCTTTTGTTCCTCTGAGTCCATCCTGAGTGGGTGGCACTCCAAGGGGTCAGACCAAGGGTCTAGACTCTGTGCAGTCTTCGGAAGCAGCTCTGTTGTTGTATTTAGTAGCACTAACCCCTTTTCCCTTGATTAAAGAGTGATTTTGACTATTTAATAGTTCTGTGTTTTTTCTAGTTAACAAGGGATACTCACTGTTTGGTTATGCAGTTGTGGGATGCACTTTTAGTTTGTACCAGTTGGGTTTTCTCACTGTTAGTTTCTTCAGTGGGGATCCTCAGCTGCTGGTTTGCTCAATGGGGGACCACATTGCTTGCTTGTCTCACTGATGGTTTGCCCTGGGGATGGGGCCTTGATTCTGAGTTTCTCTGGGATGGGGTCTCATGCATAATTTTGCAAGGTTGAGGGCTTATTGCTCGGTGTGAGTCTTTGCTGTTGGCTTTCCCTGAAGGTGTGGTCTTATTGATAGTTGTCCAGGGTTGTGACTCCACTGCTTTAGGGGTGGGATCTCACTATGGTTTGCCTTGGAAGTGAAGACTCATTGCTACCTTGCCCTGATGGTGGGGTCTTGCTGGTGACTTGAATTGTGTGTGTGTTTATGTGTGTGTGTGTCTCTGGGGAAGATTATTAGTGGCCTCTTCTGGTGGTAGGGTCCTGCTATATAGACCAGTGCTCAGTTGAGGCCTTCCTGATGATGACTATAAGTGGCCAGCAGCTTACTTAATTTGGGATAGGGCTTTTCTGATGTGGCAGTGGGGCTTCACCCATCCACAGCTTGGATTTTGGCTCAGACTGTCTTCTCTGGTCTATGCTTCTCTTCCACTCCAGAAAGACAAACTTTCTACTGATTCCAAAACCTTTTCTGGATATGGGAAACTTCAAAATGCAACAAGAGGCTTTCTTTTAAAATGGTTTGTGGGGAATTTAGGAAATATCGGGTCAGTTCCTTCACAATCCACTATCTTAGCACTGGAACTCAATGATCCAAACCAAATTGGAATAAATATAGGAATTTATATATATATATATATATATATATTTATATATATATTTATATATATATATATAGTTAACAATAACTATAATTAGTGGAGATGGTTTTGTGATGATTTAAAGATTAAAAAGGACATTTAAATGTTCGTCTTATTTCATTATCCATAACAATCCCCAAAAGTAGTGACTATGATACTCATTTTAGAGATGAAGAAACTAAGACTGATAAAGGTAAAATACTTGAATTTAGATCATTCTGACTCCAAGACAAACATTCTATACTCTGTAATAGCAAAGTGCTTGTATGAGGAAGGAACTTTTTTTAAGGAATGGGGAATTAAAAAAAAAAAAACAGTCATTAAGGAAACAGCCTTTGAGTAATTCATGTTATACTTAATGGAATTAGATATATTTTTTCTCAGCAAATACAATTCATTTGGAAAGTATTTACATAAATAAAATGAGATTAACTTTTATAAATCAGAAGCTCTTAACTTCATGTGTGTGTATATCTTTCTGTGTGCATACTATGTACTTAGGCAGACCAGAATGGTATGTAGGTAGCCCAGTAGATATTATACTGGATATGGAGTTAGGAATTCTCAGATTCCAGGATAAATGAGTTCAAATAATGTCAAAGAAAATTAAGATCTGTATGATCTTCTACAAGTCCCTAAATACCTCCGGGCTTTGTTCCCTCATTAGTGAAATGAGAATTTTAGGAGAATCTACCTCCCAAGCTTTTTTAAGATAAAGGATTTTGTAACCCTTAAAACTCATTGTATTATTATTATTGTAATTGCTATTATAATAATTATTGTATACAAATAAGTTCACAGACTCCAGTTGAAGAACTTGTCATTAAGTATTTAAAGGCCTTTGGTAAACTTAAAAGCTGTCATGTCTCCTACATTATAATTATAATTTAACATCTAAGAGCTCTAAAGGAAAACAATTAAGGATTCTGTATTGCCTTCACAATTGTCTTCTCAGCAGTTGATCAAAACTGTAGATGACATTCTGTGACCTCAGTGCCATAAATCATTTCCCAAACTTTGAGTTGAATGATATCCCACTGTGCTATCCCACTATGCATCAAAATTTATCTAGAAAATTATATTAGAACTTTAAATTATTTAATTAGTCAAGTATGTTACAAAACTGATCTTCAAAGGGAAAACAAAACTGAAGAAGTAGCAAGTATCAGCTCAGAAGGGAGAATCATCAATTTGGGCTACAAAATGCCTCCATTCACAAATCAGATTTCGGGAAACTTAATTTTCCTCAGAGAACAGAGGGATTTGATTTAATAATTAGTGGTGGAAATGGTTCGGCATTATAGAATTACAGTTTTTTTTTTTATTGTTTGATCTTTTGGTTGGCTTTGTAACTGAAGACCTTAGATATCACCGAGGTCAAATTCTTCATTTTAGGTGGAGGAAACATGACTTATCAGAGTTCACGCAACCATTGAGAGATGCTACACTACATATAAAGTTCAAAGCCAACTTCCCTGGCTCCTTGTCCAGTGGTCTTTTCATTATCTCACTCTGGGGAAAAGAGCTAATGTGTCTAGATTATTACAGAGTATATGTTTATTTGCTTGCTTCCTCTGTGGAAAGAGATCATGCAGAAAGAAGGAAAAAAACCTTATAGATTTGTCTTGCTACAGAATACAAAACTAGAACAATGGGTGGAATTTCCATAGAGGTCAATTTTGATTTGCTGAAATCTTCCTAACAAAGGTTTCAAAAAGATAAAATAAATCCTTTGGAAATCAGTGAGTCCAACCTCATTGAAGGGAAATAAATAGTGTGTAATTCTTCATTTTTTAAGACTTAGAAATGATAAAAGAGATGTTATACAGAAAGAGAATAGATTGGATACTTTCTGATGTCCCCTCATACTCTGAAACTTGAATTTAGAGGGGTAGAGAATTAAATTAAAAATTAATTCTGAATTTTTCCCAGATTACATGTCGATACAACTTTTAAATATATTTATATTATATTTTGCAACCCATGTTTCCTATCTTCCTTTTACCTCTTTCCTTCCTCCCCAAGCAGTCAGGTATTATTTTATATGTTTACATATCCATGTCTGTCGTGTTGTCAAAAAAGACATTGCTTACACTCGAGAAAAATTCATGAAGGAAAACAGTAAATAATGTTTGGTTTCAATTTGCATTTATACTCCACCTTTTTCCTATGGCAATGAGACTAATTCTAATACTAGGTGTTTTTGGTTTTTTTATACATAGAACTCATAAGTTAAAAAGTAGGGCTTACTAAACTGTTTCACCAACTACTTGGTGTCCATGACTGAGTAACTCCATTTGTCTGAGGGTTATTTCCCTCATCTGAGGAATGTACGTATCTATATTTACAAATGTAGATAAATACATATACAAAAACACACGTATGCATACATTACTTATATATGTATATCCACATCCATAAATGCACATATACATATTTACCAGTGTATACACATATACATACACATATGAGATGACATGATATGGTGGATAAAGGGGACAGCTCTTTAATGTTCAGGAAGTCATCCTTTTATGCCTGCTTCCAGCACATATGAATTGTGTGATCATGGGAGTCATCAAATCTTTCAGTGTTTCAAATAATTTTTCTAAGATTATGAGTTAATAGAGATGATGCCAAGTATATAAACTATGGACAGTTTCACACCAAGAATTCTCTATACCAATTAAGTGCTTTATACATATCCCCTCCCTTGTCCTATACATTCTCCTGGGAGTTATAAAATATTTAAATTTTGTATCTATTTTCTCCTCTATGAGTGAATTTATCAGAAACATTTAAATTAAAATTTATGGGTTTCTTATATTAGAATACCAAGGTAACTCCGTCCCTCTTACCCGATCCCCCAATTAGAAAAGCATAATTTGACAAAAAGAAATATGCATGCATGAAATTGCATAGTCCTTGTTTCTGTTCATCAATTCCTTCTCCAAAGATGGAAATTTACAAGTTATTTTTATATTTTATTATGTTATTATTTTTAATTATTTAAATTTGTTAAGGCTTTACCTACCATCTTAGAATCATTATTTTGTAATTGGTTTTTGTAATTTGTAATTGTAATTATAATTGTAATTGCCTTAGGGCAGATCAGGAAGGGCTAGGCAATGGGGGTTAAGTGACTTGCCCAGGCTCACAAAGTTAGGAAGTTATGAAGTGCCTGAAAACAGATTTGAACCTAGGAACTTCCATCTCTAGGTCTGGCTTTCAATTCACTGAGCCACCTAGTTGCCCCACCTTAAGTTATTTTTAAAACAAATTTCTGTTATCATATATAATGTTCCTTTATTTCTGTTCATTCATTCTTAATATTGTCATGTAGTTCTTTTGTTTTTTAACTAACTTTTTCATGATTTCTTACATTGTGTTGGTATTTCATCAAAATCATATGTCACAATTTGTTTAGTCATTCTTCATTTGATGGAATCTCTTCAAATTTCCAGCTCTGTGCCTTCCACAGGGAGAGCCATTATACATATTTTCTTTTCCTTTTTCTCCTCTTCACCTTAAGAAATGAACTTAATAGTAGTATTGCTGGGTAAAAATATTTACACAGTTTTATAACTGTTTAAACATTTGTTCCAATTGTTCTCCAAAATAATTGAATCAGTTACAATCCCCCCAAACCATATTAGTGTCTGCATTTTTCTATATACCTTCCAATATCTGGTATTTTGACCTTTTATCATTTTATCTAATTTTATAGGTGTGATATTATATCTCTGAGTTGTTTTGATTTGTATTTCTCTATTCAATAATGATTTAGATAATTTTGAAGTTATATTTAGCTTTGATTTTTTCATATCATTGGATCATAATCTTATAAATTTGACAAAGTTCTCTCATATATTTAGATCGGAGTCTTCGATCTGGGAAACTGTATGTAAATTTATTCCCAATTTACCACTTTCCTTCAAATATTGGCTATATTAGTTTTATTTATATAAATTCTTTTTAAATTTAATTAATTTTAATTCTATATCTAAATTCAATATCTAAAAAAAGATATTGGTCTCTATCTAGTATCTGCCAGACTGTAATCCAATTTTCTCCACAATTACTAGCAAAAAGTGAATTCTTATACCCAAAACTTGGTTCTTTGCTTTTATCAAACACTAGATTACTATAATCTTTGTGTAATTTATTTTAATTGTTTTCCAAATTAGGTCAATATATTTTTTACATTTGTTTTCTAATATTTTTGTGATTCATTTTCTCTCTATCCATCCCATCCTTTCTTCCTCCCCCCAAAATGGCAGATGAGTGAGATAGAATTGAGTGCTATTCTCAGGATGAGCACTCAGTTCAAAAGGCTAGTTTGTTATCTTTTGTTGTTTGAGGATCAAAGAACAAACTTAGAAGAGAGATTGATGGAAGGGAGAAAAGGCAATGAACACCTTGGTTGCTCCCCCTTACCTCACCTGAACTGTTTTGGAAGAATCGTCACAGATGATTTAGATTGTGAGTCAAGGTTGTGAACCTTAAAAATTCTCAGACCCTACTTCATAAGGTTTGGTTAAGACTATTCCCCACTTTAAACAATGAAGGAACTTAGATCAGGAATGTGAAGACCTCTACTCCACCCCTACTTAAGCCTGCTTTAGGGAAAGAAACTCCTTGCTGAACAATGAAAAATACTTAAACCCATACATATAGTAAGGCAAAAGTTCTTAAGTTGTGCCTATTTTTTAGATCTAAAACAAAAGAGTGCTAAGTACCTATAAAGGTCAGGCAACTTATGAATTTACAAGGAGCAAAGAGGTGAGAACTTACTCAGAGGTTTTCTGGTGTAAAATTAATAAAAAATTCAAGCCTTCTTAGGTGTGAATTAAGAATGGTCTGTCCTTTGGAAAATGTCTACTGTGATTGATAGATGTGAGAACTTAGGGGACGTGACATAGGAGAAAATTCCCTTTAAAAGGAGAGGCTCAAGACAGTCTCAGAGGCTGTCAGAAGAATCTCTCTCTGGAGATGGATCTGGCTGAACTGGGATCTCTCTCTGAACATCCTTGCTTGGACAAATCTTGTGGTGAGTAGATAAAGGATTGACTGATCTTTCTCTTAGGGCTTGGGCCTGGGTTGGCCAGGGCTGGCCTGGGATGGCCTATCCTTTTCTCATTATTTCCTTTTTCTCTCTTTCTCTCTTTCTTTAATTCCTCATTTGTATGAATTAAAATTTCTATAAAACCCAGCTGACTTGGGTATATTTAATAATTGGGAATTTCTTCCCTGGCGACCACCTTATATTTGATTTAAAACAAGACACTGTCTTGAAACCATATTTTCTGTGGTCATAAGCTTCTACTTGCCCAATTCTAATCTTTAAAGATTGGTTTTCCTCTATGATCTTTTGATTTTCCTTTTTGGTTTGGTCTAACCTGCTATTCATGACTTCCAGCAGGTCAATTCTGGTCTTCAATTTACTTATTGTTTCATTTGGTTTCTGGGCTTCTTTTTCCAAGTGGGATATTCTGTCTTTTAAACTATTATTTTCTTTTTAAACTATTTTCCTCTTTTCTTGCCTAGTTTGTTCTGTCTTTCTCACTTGATTCATCATCTCAAATCTGAGCAACCCAAGAGTTTGTGACCAATTTCCATTTTTTTAAAAGTGTTTGTATGTGTTTGTTTGTTGTTTGTTGTTGTTGTTGTTGTTGTTGTTGTCCTCTACTATCACCTCTGTAGTGTTGAGTTTTTCTCCATAGAAATTATTCCAGGTCAGAGGCTTTTTTTCTTGTTTTATTATTGGTAGTTGCAGGTTTTAATTACTGGTTGTTAGTGTACATTTCTGTTTTAGTTCTTTCTTCCCTTCCTAGTCAGAAGTCTAAGTGAGGATGGCAGGCTCTCTGTGTATTAAGCTACTGTATTGATTTAGAATCTTGAACCCTAGAGACTACATTTCCCACAATCCCTTTTTCCTTTTCCTGTTTGTGAGTCTCCTTAAGTAAGGGAAGTCTTGAATGTCTCTTTCCACCCACGTGGTTGCTAGTTCCATAGTGGGAAAGGGAAGAGCAACTCTTGGTTTTTGCTAGCCTTACTTCCTTATACTTCAAGATAAATATTTAATACATATTATTAAATATAATACTTGGGGTACTAGATATTGATTTTAATCTTTACATTTTGGAAGACCACAAAATAATTCTAGAACTCAGCTTTTCTTTTTCCTTTTCTTTAAAGCTGGCAGCCCTGTTACAGCCAACCAACTAGGCAGTTTAAAACTGTTACTGTTTTCTACTGGTAGTTTTGAAAGCCCCTCTCCAGCCTCCCAGCTGTGGCTCATTTCTCTAGCTCTCCTTCTGCCTTCCAAGCCTCTGGAAGCTGCAAGTATTTGGGTATTTTTACACCCAGGCATTATCTCAAATTTATTTATGTCTGGGGATAATTCCTAAATTTCATAAACCATATCATCCCCAGAGCTCTGGCCAAGTGAAATGAATGAATAAAGAATTTAAAAGCATGATTGGCAAATTATGCACAGAGACTCATTTAAAGTGGCCTGAAATTCTACCTCTGGACCTAGTTTATCTCAGAAGCAGACCCAGAGGTGATTTACACATCTCACCATTTGAGATGCTATTTGAAAATCCACTTATTCAGGCACAACCATTTGCCTGACCTATTGCCTACACCTTGCTGTTTAGGAGGGGATACAACCATTGCTACATATATCAGACAATTACAAACAAAACTGAAATAACTCCATGACTCTGGAGCTGCTGTTCTAGCAGGCCCCATTGATTTCTCACTTCATGATTTAAACCCAGGCAATAGTGTGTACATAAAGAATTTCAGGCATATTTGGTCAACTAAAACTGCTTATGATGGATCATTCCAGGTCCTATTAACTATACCAACATCCATAAAAATTGGAGAGAGGGACTCATGGATTCATTGTAGCCATGTTAAATGAATACTTTCTGTTGATGGTGAATAATTGCTTACACTGATTGTGTTTGACTATTGATTGTTATTGGACCCCTTTATTGCTGGATTTGTACTATTTTGTTGCACTTTATTTGACTTATCCTTGTATTTGCACAAATTGCCTTTTAAGGCAACACATGTACTACCTCATAGAAGAAAACTTATATTAGTGATGTGTATTGACCTGATATGCCTTTTATAATATTTTGTGCCTTTACTAATTGTTTTTGTATTATCTTGAACGTATTATTGCCTTGTCTACCTCGTTTGCATTCACACTGTGAATCATGGTAAGTCAAAGAGGAAATTAATCTTATTTTTTGAAAAAGAATCCCCATTATTTACCTCTATAATTGTGAAATATACACAATTTTAACTTATTTTCTTCCTATATGTGTTATACAGTATTTGATTTTTCCTTCTTTTCTCATTTTTTTTGCTTGAACTTGACTTGCAAAGTGCCAAAGGAAACCAAACCAATCTTATGGGGATTGATGAACTGATTGTAGAATGCTACACAAAAAGCACAATGACTTGATCATGTGTGAGACTCGAGGTCTTAGCTGTTTAACATGTATTGAATTTAGGAATTCCATGTGCCACACTCTATATCAAGTAAATGACGTTGTTTGCTCTGGCTCCATTTTCCTGGAAAAAAAAAATTAAAAAAAAAAAAAGATTCAACCAGGAAATTCTATTTCCAAATTATCAAGAAATCTAGCCTCTTTTTCTATTTTCTCTTATTATGTGACAACTTAGTGTAGGCCAGATTGCTATATTGGGTTAGTGACTAATTGTTGTACACTTATGAGACATGGATCACTGTAAGAACCTGTTGTGAGCGTAATTTTTTCTTTTCTTTATTCTATTTTTTTCCTTCTTCCCAGAATTATTTTTCAAGTTTTCTTTTTATATTTTTATGTGACACAGAAGTTATTTTTTTTAATTTTAATTTCTTTGATTCCTTCATGTTTCTTGATACTTGATTCATATGCCTTAAGACTCAACCATGTATCCCTGTGCAATTCCTACATAACATCCCTGTATCCTGCTCAGGGGAAGGGGGCGTATTATTATTTTCCTCAGGGGGTACTATGTTATTGTTGTGAACTTTGACTTGATTTTGAGCCAAATTTAGAACAAGAGACTACCTTCCAGAATCTAGAAGGCCCCATGAAGATGCCTGGAGATACCACAGACTGTACCAAAAGCTCCAGAATGAACTTTGAGATATGTGTAAAAAATAGACTCGAATACAGGACTACAATCCCCACGAGCCTTTGCTCCACTTCCCCAGAAGGCCTTGTAATCTCACCTGGGCCAAGATTGAGAAGGTATTTAAGCTGATTCAAAGGCTTTTGAGGTTCTCTTGTCTCTTGGCTCTTGGACTTCCGTTTGGGGCAGATGTGGCTTTTTTTCATAATGTAGGTGAGGTTGTGTCTAGGCCTCTCTATGGCCTGGACACGTGTCTCTTATCCTGTATTTTCTTTAATCCTTAATCTTCAATAAACCTCTAAAAAATATAATACTCCTTGCAGTGAGAAACTAATTTCTACCTGCCTTAGTCTCCCTGTATTTCCCTAAATTTTAATCTTTACATATGGCAATTTTGAACTTTGGAGGGGTTGAATGCTTTTGATTTTAAATGTACAATCTTCTGCCAAAGGGGACTGTCCACTACTTGGATTTTTGTCAATACACGTATTATTGGTTTGTTCCTTTTCCCTTTTTATTTTCCTCTTATTTCCAAATTATTATAATTTCCCTTTAAAATCTGTAACATTTGTATATGCCTCTAGTTAAAGATATAAGTTAGTTATGTTTTCATGATCCATTGGGGAGACTGGTCTTTCAAAGGATCACAGAAGGATTTGTATAGATTTAAAATCTTGAACCCTAGAGACTACATTTCTCACAATCCCTTTTTCCTTTTCCTGTTTTTGCATCTCCTTTCATGGTGGGAGTTTTGAGTGTCTGTTTCCACTCACATGGTCACTGGTTCCATGGTGGGAGAGGGAGGAGGGATCCATGGTTTTTTGCTAGCCTTACTTCCTTATACTACTTCAAGATAAATATTTAATAAATAATATTAAATATAATACTTTGGTCCTGGATATTAATTTTAATCTTTACACTACAGAGTGATTTTTGCCTGAGGCTATTTTTTTGTCTATGCTGTGTTAGCTGTGTGCAGCTCCTCTCTGCCCTGTCTCAGTGCCCAAGCTCTGCATTTTTCAGTCTCATGAGGTCCCAAGTCTCTATGATCTCTTGGGTATGTCTCTTTATTTTCCTCAGCCAGCCCCCTGAGAACCAAGGGATAACCCTGCACTTGCTCTTACTCTTGTGCTGTAGATGGAGTGGGGGAGGAATGATCAGCTCATGCTTTGGTAGGAGTAATTTTACTCCCTTACAGTATGAAAATTCCCAAACCCTGCCTATCTTCAAGCCTGAGCCCTAGCGATGAGACCTTTCACTTGTTTGATTTTCTTTTTTGTCCTTTTGAGGTGCTTTATATCAGTAATTTGTGATGAGAGGAAGTCCATTATGTTTACTCTGTGGTCATTTTAACCTGTAAGTCTGTTTTCCAGTCTCTTACCTTTACTCTGTGTGTGTCTACCTGCCTGATGTGTGTTTCTTGTTTACAATATATGGTTGGATTTGAGTTTTTAAGCCACTCTGCTATCCAGTTATATTTTATGAGTGAGTTCATCCAATTCACAGTTATGCTTATGCTTACCATCTGTGTATTTCCCCATCATTTTCATTTCCTCATTTAATCCTGCCCTTTCTTCTTTTACTATTTGCCTTCTCACCAGTATTTTGTTTTTAGTCAGTCTCCCTTTTCCACATCCTTATCTTACTTTCCTTCTCAACCCTTCCCTTCTTATTCCCTTTCTATTTCTCTTCAGGATCTTTTAATCACCACCCCCAAACTTTTCCTCCCTTTTATTACTCCCCTCCACACACACTCCCCTTCCATATTCCCTTTCAACTTCTCTGCAGAGTAAGATAGAATTATCTACTCCAATAAATCTGGCTGTTTTTCCCTCTCAGAACTGATTCCACTGATAGTAAAGTTTAAGTATTACCTGTCACCACTCTCGTACTCCCCTTTTTCTAATATTATTTCTTTCTCCCATGTTCCTCTTTATGTGGTATAATTTATCCTATTTTTCTTCTTCATTCAAGTTTTTCTTAGTAGCATCCTCTTTGTCGTTTTTTTTTTCTTACATATTATCTTAAATAATACCACAACCTCTGCCTTGGAATAATACTTCTATTTAATATGATAATGAAAACAATTTCAAAGAGTTACATTTTTCCACATAAAAATATAATCAATTTAACTTTAGTAAAGCCCTTAATCCCTCCCCCTTCTTCTTTACCCTTTTGATGTCTCTTAATTTTCTTTTTTTTGGATATCAAATTTTCCATTTAATTCTGATCTTTTCTTTATGTAGGAATGCTTGGAAATCTTCTATTTCGTTAAATACCCACTCTTTTCCCTTAATGTATATAGTAAGTATTGATAAGTAGTGTCTTAAAAAAAGATAAATGAGAGATGGGATGTACCCCCAAGGGAAGGTTGGACCTTTGGTATGAAGAGGGGAAAGAGAGAAGAACCTCCTTTCCACAAAACTGGGTTCAGGGGAAACAGTAGATGTAACGGGTTGGCTCAGAGAGAGGAGGGGGGTTTGAAGATATCCCCCTTCTACCTTCCCTCCTTATCTAAAGCTGCTCTCCCCAATTCCCTCTTGTCACTCTTGTCCCCCCTCCACTACTCCACTACTCGAGACCAAAAAGTCCCCCCTTGATCCATTCACTCACACTCAGCTTGGGGAACAGATAACTTTAAATGTCAATTCAATCAGGTAACACAAAAGGAAATAACCGGCAGGGAAGAATGGGAGAAGGAAAGTGGGAAAAGGGGGTTTATGTCTATCTAAACCCCTTTACCCTCCATCCTTGAGTTTGTGGGGAACTCAGGCCTTGGCAGCCTGAACCCCCTGAGAGAAAGTCAGGTTGACTCACCACTGGGAAACAGGAGCTGAGGTAAAGTCTAGTCATGTTTCTCTTCAGAAAGTCCCTTCAATTGGGAAGTGTTGGGTTTTTTTCCAGTGACCAGCAGGAAAAGTGGATAACCATCAAGAGAAAGTCTTTTTCCACCTTTTCTCTTTAGTGTATCAAGACTGAGAGCCCAACTCCTCTACCAGCCAGAGTCTTCTCCTCCTTTGGAATTCATTTCTGGGGCCCCTTCCCCCATTGAGGTGATTAATTTCACATGCTCTTAAGTCTGGCACTTTTTCCTAGTGCCAGCCTCTATCATAGTAGGTGCTTCTTTGTTGTAGACCTAGTTCTCTTGACTTCCAGAATATCATATTCCAAGACTTGATGTCCTTTAATGTAGAAGCTGCCAGATCCTATGTAATCTTGACTGGGGCTCCCTGGTATCTGAATTGTTTCGTGGAGGCCATTTGCAGTATTTTTTCCTTAACTTGGAAGCTCTTTGAAAACTTGGTTATTACATTTATAGGAATTGTCTTTTGGGGTTTTTAATGTAGATAGTGTTCTGTGGATTCTTTTAATGTTTATTTTTCCCTCTTAAGAATACCAGGACAATTTTCTTGGATAATTTCTTGTAATATGATATCTAGGCTTTTTATTTATTTATTTTTTGCTGATTTTCAGGTAGTCCAATAATTCTCAAATTATCAATTCCAGATCTGTTTTCCAGGTTATTTTTTCAAGGAGATATTTCATATTTCCTTATATTTTTCAATTTTTAAAATTTTGTTTTTTTTTTTCCTTGCTGTTTTGTGAAATCATTAATGTTTACTTTCCCAATTCTAGTCTTTAAAGACTAACTTTCAACTCTGATGTTTTGATTTCTTTTTGGTTTGATCTATCCTGCTTTTCATGGCTTCTGCAGGTGAATTCTGGACTCCAATTTGCTTAATACTTCATTTTATTTCTATGCCTTGTTTTTGCATTTAGACAATTTTGTCTTTTAAGCTGTTTTCTTTTTGTATTGCTTTAATTTATCATTTATTTTTTTTTCATTTTCTCCTATCTTTCTTACTTGGTTTTTGAACTCCTTTTTGTATTCCTCCAGTGACTTTGGCCAATTTCCACTTTTTGGGGGGACTTTCATTTTTTTTCTTATTTCTTACTCTATTTGGTTGATTCTCTATTTTGCTTTTTTTCTCCATAGAAATTTTCCAGGGTCAAGAACTTTTTTTTTTTTGCATTTGTTTTACTCTTTTTGCCTCTGGACATTATGATTCCTACATATTGGTGGTCATTGCTTTTCTTAGCTACTGTCTCACAAGGCTTTGCTTTGGTACTATCTTCCTTCCCCTTTCAGAAGCCTGAGTGAGGGCAGGTAGATCTGTGATTTGTGTGTGTGTGTGTGTGTGTGTGTGTGTGTGTGTGTGTGTGTAGCATGCTTCAAAGTTTTTGGTTCTCAGGTTATCTTTCTCAGGTGTTGCTACTTGTCCTGTAGTTACTGCTACATGCCACTGTTGCCTGCTACTATTGCTGTTGCTGCTCTTGCTGTAGCATGACTTGTATTTTTAAGAGTGAGTATGTGATGTAGAATGCTGTCTGTTTTGCCCTCAGGTTATCTTCTTCCCCTTAGTTCCCTCCTTTGCAAGGAGTAATCTTTGTGGAGTTAGGCCTTGAGTATCACTGCCGAGACCTTTTATAACTCCCAGGGGTGAATCTGTTGTGCTTTCATCCAGCCCGAAAATTTTTAGAGATTGCCCCAGCCCTGGTTTTGATTCAGGTGCAGTATGTATGGGAGAGGAGTGATCAGCCTCCTCTTTTCCTCATGCAGTTTCATCCCTGTATTTCAGCCCTTTTGATATGCTTTGAAATGATTGTTTAGAAGGAGATTTAGAGAGCTCCTGCTACTATGCCACGATGTTGCCTCCAATTCCTCCATTAAATTGATTTTAAAAGTCATTTTATTCCAACAATTGTAATGAAAAATTTGGAAAAAATGAAAACTTTGTATAAATTTTGACACATCAGTACTGGTACTAGGCCTATACCCCAAGGAGATATAAAAATATTAAAATATTTAGAGATGTTTTTATAGTGACAATGAATTGGAAATTTAGGGTATACTCATCAGTTCAGGAGTAAGTAAATAAATTATTACATATTAATATGATGAACTAACATTATTCTATAAAAATGAAGTAGATGGTTTCTGAAAGAAATTGGAAGACTTATAGGAGCTAACACAAAGCAAAACTATCAGAACAAGAAGAATAATCTAGAGTGACAGCATTAATCTAAAAATCAATTATAAAAGTATTATGATCTATTCAATACAATGATCTACCACAAGTTGAAAAGCCTCAGGATATAAAATTCTATCCACCTTTAGATAGAAAATTGATGTATTTGTGGAGCAGATTGAAACATTTTCCCTTTATTATTATTGTTTTTCTTTGTTTTTTTTTAACATGATTAATGTAGAAATATATTTTGAATGACTATATATTTGTATGTGTGTTTATGTGTATATATTATATATGTATATATAATATGATATTTTTTGTCTTCTCTATGGGTGGTTGAGTGGCAAGAGGTAGAGAAACAATTTGTAAATGGAAATAAAAGTAAATTTTTAAAATTCATGTATTTGTTGTCCACCATTAGGAGTAGTCAAAGTGTCTATAGTTCAGTTCCTGACATACACCAAGTAGACGCAGGATAAGTACCAAGAGAAGCAGCCAACCCATGTATGGATAATGCCATGTGAAATTGATCAGGAAGGGCCACCATGAGATAGTGGCTTATTCAAGCCAGGTTACAAGTTGCAGGCAAGTAACAAGTGTGATCCTTGTGGAAGCCAGAGACAAGAATATAATGGGATTGTTCAGGAAAGAAATATTTGACATGTTACCTGGGATGGGTTGAGTGTACCATTGTTGTGCTTGGAGGAATACGTGATTATAACCCTGGGAGTAGAAGAGATGGTAGAGAAATCAGTAGACAGGAACATTGCACCTGAAAAAAAAGAGTTCAAGTGCTGTTAGACATAGTGGGAGACCTAAAAACGATGAATGAGATGAACAATATTCTGTAGGAGAATGCCTGGGAAACAAAGCTTGAGATTTTGGAGAAGCTGGGTATGGCAGATACTGTAAAAAATAGACTCGAATACAGAACTACAATCCCCACAAGCCTTTGCTCCACTTCCCAAGAATGCCTTATAATCTCACCTGGGCGGAGATCGAGAAGGTATTTAAGCTGATTCAAAGGCTTTTGAGGCTCTCTCTCTTGGCTCTTTTTGGACTTCCGTTTTGGAGCAGGCGGTCTCTTGCGTGATGTGAGGTTATTTTGTCTAGGCCTCTGGCCTAGGCACATGTTTCTTACTTGTATATTCTTTAATCTTTAACCTTTAATAAACCTCTAAAAAATATAATACTCCTTGCAGAGAGAAACTAATTTCTACCTGCCTCAGATGCCTCAGTCTCCCCATCTCCCCTAAATTTTAATCTTTACAATACCCAAGTGAGAGAAACCAAAAAATGTTAGAAGTTGGTCAGGAGATTGTTGCTGACTACCATCAAACTATAAAGAAACACCACTAACTGACCACTCATCTAAAAATGTGAAAGAGGAGGTGACAAGTCAGCAGAGCCCTCAATGGAGAGGTAGCGGCAGCCATCTCCTGTGACCTTTGACTTTGACTTAGTTGAGACCAAGATTTTTGGCAAGGTAATTGGAATAGAGATAAAGGGAATGGAAATGGACCCAAATCAATAGAAACGAATCTTTATGTACAGTTTTCATACCAGAAAGTTTGCTCAGACCTGGTAGAGTTTTTAGTTGTGTCTTACTTCTGCAGTTCATTTCTTACCTTGCTTGTAAGACAGAGGTAATAAGAAAGCAAACATAAGAGAAATTTGATTTGAATAATAACTTGGTGGGGCAAGTAGGATTTTGAGGGGCTTTTAGGGAGATCTCACCTTTTCTGCTCTTTTGTAATTCTCACTGAGTTCTCTACAGTCTCTTATTGGCAAAGCTGTGGCACACATGCACAACTAGCAGTTGGGGCGCTTCTCTGTCCCGCCTCTTCCCAGCTCCATAGGACATTTTTTGTATGCCCTGCCCTTCTATCCAGCTGCCCAAAGCAAGCACTTTCTCCTTCAACTCTCTCACAGACAGCTTGAATTTGGCCTCTGGGCACTCAAACTGGGGGAAATATTCACCAATCCTTCTATAGATCATAGTACTTTAATAAGAACCATCCTTGATCACTGCAGTATTTATTTAGTCTATGAGAAGGCTGGTAGTCTTTACGCTTAGATGAGTGTTGTTGGCATTCCTTAGACTTCCTCACTGAACTACTGCACAAGGACTAGCTGGACAAAAGAGTCGATGTAGAGCCTCTCACCAATGCCATCAAATACTATGAGCATCTGTATGAAGTCCATCTTACTGAGTAGCCTGAAGACTACTGTACAACTGGCTGGTCATAACAAGTAGTCAAGAGTCCCTGTACTGCATAAATGGCTGTGGGAAGGCTTTGTACCTTTCTACAAGGTGGTCAGGGGCCTGAGACTTGTCTCTCTTGCTTAGGAAACTGGAAATATACTGTCGCAGTATCCAACAGTTCTGTGTGAAGATCTGATGATGGATGCCAGTGACAGATGCTCCTGGGATCCCAGCTGCTCTTGTTTTTGTGCCTCAGGTATCTGCTACATTTCTGGATTATCAAAAGCATTTGACCTGTGTGATGGCTGTGTCATAGGAGGTAGCTACTGCTACTGCACAACTCATTCCTCCTGGCTGAGAAGGAGAAGCTGCCCTCTGGCATGCTAGAAGAATTGACATTCAAGGCAGACAAGCATATCTATGGGTTCCCATCTCACAGCCCTAATGAGTGCCTTTGACAGTTACTTAGCCTCCTCTACAAATTGGCTGCTACCACGCAGGAAGAAAAATATGATGCAGAGAAGCCCCCATACAAATCTTCCCCTAATGAACTTCAGGCTGCAGAGATCAATGATGCTGAGGGGCAAGGGCTGAGGCTAGAAGATCAGAAGAGTGTTATCAAGGAACTGAACAAATCACTGAAGATCAAGGAGGAAGAGCTGAGTGACGTCAATGAGCGACTGAGCCTCCTGGAAAACAAACGGGATATGTGGAAAAGGCAGCAATGATGAAAATGAAAATGGCCAGAGTGGACTAGAGGAATCTCAGGTCCTGCTACACAATAAAGAGAGAGTTGGAGGAGATGATGGAACTGCAGGCAGATATTGAACAGCTGGGGACAGAGAACCTGGAGCCTAAGCAATGACTGAATAATCAGTCTAGAAAGATGATTGAAAGGCTGAGAGGAGTACTCCCTTTGGCTATTGCCACTCTCATTGCTGGCATCATTGAAACTCAGCAGGATGGAGGAACTGCAGGGCAGGCTCTGGGTAATGTCTTAGTTCCTGGGCTAGTGAAGGATTTCTCACTGCTCTTCCTGCAGATTTCAGCCATGAGGCCACACAATCCCAGCTTCAGTGAGCCCAGATGAAGGCAACACTGGCAGCTTTGCCTCCCATGCATATGCCAAGCTGACAGCCACAGCTTGGGAAGGCCCAGATAACAAACTAGCAGCTGGAGTTGTGTACCAGAAACCTATCCAGATGCTGGACACACTTCATGAGTTCAGAACACATACATATGATGGCTATGACAAGGAGCCCCAGGGCCAAAATTCTGGAGGAGCTTACCCCACTTCCATCCTAATCTGAGAGTAACACCACTGACAAATCGCAGGATGAAATGATGAAGGAGAGTATCAGTACTGAGGAGTGTTACAAATAAAATAGTGTTTGGCATAAACTGTTACAGATAAAAGAGTGGTTGCCTTAAATTGTGACCGCAAAGATATGTTTTTTTATATTAAAAATAAAGTGGTCACAAGGGAAAAATTCCCAAATACAAAATATACCCAAGGTTTCATGGAGATTTTAATTAATACAAATGAAGGAATTAAAGAAAGGGAGAGAGAGTAAGAGGAAATAATGAGAAAAGGTCTAGACCCGCTTAGGCCAGCCTTAAGAGAGAGATCAGACAGTCTTTTATCCACTCACCACAAGATTTTGTCCCAAGCAAGATTCTAGTGTTTAGAGAGACCCGCCAGTTTAGCTTAGTTCAACTAAGTTCAGCCACCAAGCCTTTCAAGGCAGCTTTGGCAAACTCCATTCTTCAATTCAGCTTTGGCAAGCTGAATCTCCTAGTGACCTCTTTTGAGCTCCTTTTAAAGAGAATTTTCTCCTATGTCACCTCCCCTAAATTCTCACATCTACCAATCACAGTAGACATTTTTCCAAAGGACTGACCATTCTTAGTTCACATCTTCTTTAGTTCTCAACTTCTCTGGGTAGACTAAAACTTCTGAGTGAGTTCTCACCTCTTTGCCCTTTGCAAGTTCACAAGTTGCCTGACCTTTATAGGTATTTAGCACCTTTTTGTATTAGATCTAAAAATAGGCACAGCTTAAGGGCTTTTGCCTTACTATAAGTATGGCTTAAGTACTTTTCATTGTTCAGCAAGGAGTTTACAACTTTATCTTCCCCTAAATTATGCTTAAGTAGGGGTGGAGTAGAGTTCTCACATTCCTGATCTAAGTCCCTTCATTGTTTAAAATGGGGAATGGTCTTAACCAAGTGTTCTGAAGTAGGGTCTGAGGATTTTTAAGATTCACAGCAGTCAGGGTCCTCACTGACTGTCATTCATCACTCATTAGTCTTCCCTAGGGCCAAGAAAGAGAAATGAGAGAATACAGTATAAGGGTAAAAGTTACCTTCCCCTGCACAGCAGGCCATGGGCAGTTGTACCAGCTAGTGCTGATACATGAATAGCTAGCTGTGTGGCCCCTGTAGCTACTAGATTTGCCTCTCTCAATTCATTTCATGTTTCCCTGAAACTATGGATTCTGTCTGGTACAGTCTCATCCCAGCCTCCCACAGACCAATCCCCAATAAGTATATCACTGATTTCAGTAATATTGCCCTATTCCCAATACCTCTTCTGGCTACCTTGGCCTCAAGTCTTTGCTGGTCCATGCTCTGGGAATTTAAGGGGAAGAAATGAGGGTGGAATGGCTCAAGGAAGAGGTGCTTAGCCCCAGGATGGAGAATTATCCCCTGAATAAAGTGGTTTCTTCCTCCAAAATACATTTGATATGAGTAAATTATTTTGCATTATTCAGGTTTATAAATGGGGGATGGAGATGGAGATTCAATATTTGCCTTGAAGGACTTGGCCATTTAACATCAATTAAGAGTTGTTAATGTGAAGAACAATCAAAATCATCTATGTTCAAAGCCTTTCACATTAACTAGCTGTGTGACCATAGACAAATAACCTAGCTACTGTGAACTTCAGTTAACGCATCTCCCAATGCTGAAATGACTTCCTTCTCCTTGACCTACCTCAATGACTTTTGAGTACTTTGCCTCAATTGGCAAAAAAGTTATTTGTATGTCTTTAAGCCTATGCAAACATTAGTAGTTGTAGGAATACTAAACAAATAAAAGTAATTTAATTATTTTTTTTCCAGTAATTATTATCACATTCTCTAGAGAATTTAAAAAAGGGATTTCAAATGAAGGACAATTAAGACTAAATGTAAGTTTGGACAGTATCATATAACTAATGAAGAATTTTGAAGATGAGAGTAATCATGCCATCAGGTGTGTGAATTCAATATCCAGGGATCTTCAACCCAATCCAATCTCGAAAGTATTCATCATGAGTTCAAGAGTCAGGTAACTGATGGACTGGCTTGATAGATGCCAGGAGGTATGAGGGTATGAAGGACATTGGCCAACTGAAGGATCTGGGGCAGAAGCTTGGATGAGGTTTGAAAAGCCATCAGGGAAACTATCTGATATCTTTGGCCTCTTTGGTCTCTTTTTGCTCCTGTCCCTGTCTCTAGTCTGACTCTCTAGATGTTATGGTGGCAGCTCAGATAAACTGAAGCACAGAGGGCACTGCTCCAGGCTGGAATCTGGGATTGGATCTTACTTTTAAATTACAAAGGCTGAAAATTATTTGGCTTTTTCTTTCTCTCTACTAAAAATATTTATAAATCGAGTATGAAGCCTTCTAGATAGTTTTTTTTTTAATTTATAACACAGGAGAATGTGTCATAGGAAGACAAGAAAGGTTGCATATGTTGTAGTATTGAAAAATGATAGTTATACAGTCTAAAGATTTTGATACCCACCAATGTCAAAAGAAAAGTAGACAAAGATTTTAGCATTCTGGGTGGACACTTATGATGTGCTTATGAGTGGTTATGTAATATTTAAATTAGTTGTGGGGCTTAAATTGTTGTAGATAAAAGAGTGGGAGCCATAAACTGTGAGATTGAAAATGGTTGAGGTCTTAAACTGTAGTGATAAAAATAGTGGAAGATATAAATTGTGATAGATATAAGAGAGGGTGAGTAAATTTGACCACAGAAATATGTTTCACTACATATTTGGGTTTAAAATCTTGGGTTTAAAATCATATATAAGGTGGTCACCAGGGAAATATTCCCAATTATTCAAATACCCAAGTCAATTGGGTTTTATAGAGATTTTAATTAATAATACAATGAGTAATCAAAGAAAGAGAGAGAGAGAGAGTAAGAAAGGAATAAGTATGAAGAGCCTCAAGCCAATATGGCCTAGGCCTGAGTCTTAAAAGAGAAATCATTCAGTTTTTTTATAACTCACCATAAGATCTGTCTAAGTAAGGAATTCTAATGACACCAGGTCTGACAAGGAAATCACTTTAAAAGACTGATATATATATATATTAATTTAAGGTCGCCAAAGAATTCAGTTATGTAATTCCTAAATGAAAACTCAAGTCAGCAGTCAACCTTTTATGGAGTTTAATTACAAACAGGAGGAAGAAAGGTATTAGAGATAGAGAGAGAGAGGGAGAGAGAAAGGGGAGAGAAGGGAATAGGGCTTAAATACCCCTTCTGTTTAGGCTGGGCCAAAAGGCCCAAGCCCTTAGATAGCTGAGGCAAAGAAAAGAGATCAGTCCCTATCACTCACGTGACCAAAATGGAGAAACAGTCTCAGGGGCCTCCACCTCCAGCTTCCTTCAGAGCACAACCTCTCAGAGCAAAACCTCTCCAACCAACCTCTCAGTCCTCAGACCCCTCTATCTTTAAGGAAACCATCCAAGTTCCCTTCCCTCAGTTCTCACATCTACCAATCACTGTCCATGTCTTCCCTGTGCCAATGGTGGCTCTAGCTTAACCCAGGACCGCCCAGAGGTCTGTGGCTTTGCACATGTCTGTTGAAGGTCATATTCTCAAATAATTAAATCTTGATCCTTTGCTACAGCCCTTCCTAAATCCTGTTACCCTGAGTAGGGTGGAGATTGGAATAATTAAATTTGGTCTATGCTGCAGCCTTTCCTAAATCCTGTTAGGACTGAGTAGGGGGTAGATTGCAATTTCCAATACCTGGTTCTGTCATTCCAAGTATCTCCATTGTATCAATTCTAAAATCAATCATGACTCAAAGAAATTCCTGTTCTATGCTTAAGCATAGGTCAAAGCCCTTTCCATTGTTCAGCAAAAGGTTTCTGTCCTAAAGTAATCTTAAGAAGGGAGGAGGAGGAACCTCCCATGCCAATGGGGTTCACATTCCAATAGACTATCAGTAAGAAATTTTCCAAGAATGAAATTTCCCAATGGTGAAATTTCCAACATTTATAAGTCTAAGAAATTTTAAGGTTTACACAGGCCAGCGTCCTTCCTCAAAGAGTCTTCCAGCCAGAGATTGTTTCAAAGGGCCTCTCTCAAGAGCCTCCAGAGCTCCTACCCCAGAGGGACAGAGCCCCTCAGAGGAGCTCCTCAAGGAGCTCTCCTTCAGAATGAGAGTCAGAAATCGAGATCCTCAGAATGAGTCTTCTCAAAATGAGCTTCCTCAGAATCAGATCCAGCTCTTCTCTGAGCTCTTATTTTTAAGGGCAAAATCTCCTATGTCACCTCCCCTAAGTCCTTACATCTACCAATCACTGTAGATGTTTCTAAAGGACTGTCCATTTTGAATTTACAGCTGAGTAATTTTAATCTCTTTAGTAAGTCAGAAAAAATGCTGCTGTGTCGACAAATTTCATTAAGAAAAAACCTCTGAATAAGTTATCACCCATTTAGGTTTAAGTAATTTACAAGTTGCCCCACCTTTATAGGTACTTAGTATCCCATTGTATCAATTCTAAAATAGTCATGACTCAAAGAACTTCCTGTCCCTTCCATAAGCATGGATCAAAGCACTTTCATTGTTCTCAAGGAGCTCTCTGTCTTAAAGCAGTCCTAAGTAGGGTGGAGTAGGGATATTCCCAAGGCAAGGAGCCCTCACATTCAAGTAGAATTCTCACTATCTGCTAGGGAATTTTTTTAAGTAGAAGATTCCCAGTGGGGGAAACCCCTACCATGCATAAGTCTGAGAAATTTTGAGGTTTACAGTTATAAACTGGAAGCACATGCCTTTTAAAATAAGAACAACAAAAATGCAATTTTCTGTAGATATTCTAGGGTATTCAATTTAGTGTAATGGCCATATCCTGATAGAGCAGTCAGAGAACATGAGTTCTGGTCCAGATTCAGACTCTTTCTAGCTTTGTGAAAATTAAAAAAAAATAAATCATATTCCTGTGCTTTATTTTGCTCATCTATAACATGTCGATCATGGGACTGAAAACTGGAAGAAATGTACAAAGTTTTCTACCACTGTCATGGTCATATGGAATTTTTTTTTTATTTTCCTTTTACAAAATCTATAAAGTTCTTTGTTGATGACATGTCATAAAAGAATGCTCAAGACTAGAATGAAGTTGCCATGAAGTCCCAATCAAAACATAGAGTTCCATTCAATTAAAAAATGAATCCGTTACTATGCCAGGCAAGGTGTTATGTGCTGGGCATAAAAATAAATAAAAGAAAGGCAGTCCCTGTCCTCAAAGAGCTTATAGTTCTATGTGGGAAATTAACACACAAAAGGAAGCATTAAAGAAGAGGAATCCTCAAAGTCAAGCATTATGTGTTTAAAAAAATTTGTCTCTGTCAGGACCTAACTCAGCTATTTAAATACACAGAGTTCTTAATACATATTTGATTGCTTTTATTAGATTGATATAATGAAAGAATTTCCATTTAAATGAAAAGTGGTTCTATTTCAAACCAAAGATTGGGCCCTGGGTTTCCTATGCAAAGAAGATCTTTCCTCAAACAGTGTTATTGCTCTAAGGAAATAGATGCTTCTTTTAAGAAACCATGCAAAATAGATTAACAGGATTCAAATAAAAACAAATATATTCACCATTATGTTATTTAAGATCTTAGTGCATTCTCATGTCCTAAATTTTTCTATAGTTCTTCATTTTAGGGCTCTCTCAAATGGGGCCTTCCATACTGGAAATAAGCATTTAATTATAGAAAACAAAATCCCTGACAGTTTAATACTTCCCCATGGATATTACAGCTTAATGAAACAAACATTTATTATACACCTATTATTTTCCAGGAATAACACTAAGTGTGGGGCAGTGCATATATGTACAAAAAAAAAATTCTTGACTTCAAGGTGCTCACTATCTGGACTTTCCTACAAGTCTATACAGAATAATAAATCAAGTAAGAGATCAGGAAACAGGAAATTAGAATTCAAAATCTGCTTTAGGAATATATTAACCTTGTGATCAAAGGAAGTCACTAAATCTTTTTTATCTTCATCTATTTAAAAATAATAATAAGTATGATGAAATCCATAGTATCTACCTCTGAAAGACATCATGAGAAACACATACAAAAAAAAGTATGTGAAAAATCCTTTTCAAAATTCATACCATCATGTAAATTTTAGGTAGTAGCAGGTAAATTTAAATAAATTCATATACATATTGTTATTTATCATCCTTCTAATGATAAAAATCCCAAATCCTTCATTACTGGACACCCAAATCTACTGTCCTTGATTTTGTCTATATAATGAAGCTTAGTTCTGTTCCTGAGGTGAAGAGTTCTGTCTCCCACTTGTACCATGCTTGGGAAGGTTTCAACTGTCTCAGTCTCTTGGTGGGCCTGTTGTATTAAGGTGGAAGCTGTTTAGTTCAGCTGGTTTGAGTTGGATTCTCTTTAATACCATCAAGATGGGACCTTGTTATGCTGAATTGCCTGCACTGGGTCACATCTGGTCTCTGTTTCAGCTGGACCCAGCAGGGTTACTCTCCTCCCACTACTGCCTGTTTTGTATTGAGTTTGGTTTATGTACATCCCCTGCTGAGGTTGGATTAAGCTGGCTGTGCTCTTTCCTCTCATGCTTGTACTGTATTTTGTCAGTTCCCCTGAGGATTCTTTAGTGCTCTCTTCTTGTTCCCCAGGGAGATGTGTCCACCTTGCTGTCTCTCCACTTTGCTCTGGGCCAGATCACTGCTTCACACCTTCTTTTGTTGGTTCTGCTGCTCTGTACTAGTTTTGAGGAGTTTTTGTTCTGTTATCATTTGAAGGGTGGTTGACAGACTTTGAATGTTTCTTATTTCATCTTCATCTGATCTCTTCAGTATTGACTCTTTAGTAGACTTGGACTCCATAACTGCTGCCTCCCCACCCTTACAACCACTGCATGTGAGTGCTTCAACTGAGTTCTTCTTTTCAAAATAGACATCTGTTTCAAGACATTACTTCCTATGTCTCTAATTTATAGTCCTATATTAAAAATTCCTTGAAGCCCACTCACTTCTACCATATTCTTTCCCTTAGTCTTCTGAGTAATATATTACAATTCATTTACTGAATATGCAATGTTTCACATCTTCAAGGTACATTCAATAGCATGAGTACATCATTGCTTTTATATTCATTTAAAGAGAGAGATTTAGGGTCATTAAAATTGTGTAATTTCTTGAAATAATTTTTCTATCTTATCCTGAGTGCTCACTCTCTCTCTCTCTCTCTGTCTCTCTCTGTCTCTCTCTGTCTCTCTCTGTCTCTGTCTCTCTGTCTCTCTCTGTCTCTCTCTGTCTCTGTCTCTGTCTCTGTCTCTCTCTCTCTCTCTCTCTGTCTCTCTCTCTCTCACACACACACACACACACACACAAAGACAGTTTGTCAATTTAAATAAATGTCATTTTTGTTCCCTAAATATTCAATCATTCAGTAGGATTAATTCAATTCTACCAAAACTACTGAAATACTATGCTAATTTAATGACTTGCCTAACCTTAAAGTGATGATTTAAGAAAGGAATTTCAAAGTACAGCATATCTGGATTCATTTAATTTTTTCAACATCTATCTTTTAGAATTCTCTCATACAATTGAAGAGGGGAAAACAATGTAGTCTTAACAACATTACATAAACCTTCAAGCTAAAAATCATAATTTTATTTGGAAAACTTTCTGATGCTAGCAGAATAAAGAGCATAAATTCAGTGATGATATATAATAGAAGCATTTAAAAAATGCAGCAGTATTCTAAAATGATTCCCTGGTCATTTTAATTAATTTTATATATACTATAATGGGTTTAATAATGATATTTCTTTAATATCATGTATTGTTATCAAAAACCAATCAGTGGATAATAAATCCTAAGATCCCAGGTTTTGGGACAAAATTCCACTATTTGACAAAAACTGCTGGGAAAATTGGAAAACAGTAATGGGAGAGATTGGGTTTAAATCAATATCTCACACCCTACACCAAAATAAATTCAGAATGGTCAAATGATTTGAATATAAAGGAGGAAATTAAAAGTAAATTAGGTGAACACAGAATAGTATACTTATCAGATCTTTGGGAAAGGAAAGATTTTAAGACCAACTAAGAGTTAGAAAAAAATTGCAAAATGCAAAATAAAATTAATTTTGATTACATTAAATTAAAAAGGTTTTACACAAACAAAACCAATGCAACTAAAATTAGGAAGAAAGCATCAAACTAGGGAAAAATCTTCACAACAAAAAACTCTGACAAAGGTCTAATTACTCAGATTTACAAACAGTTAAAACAATTGTTCAAAATTTCAAGCCATTCCCCAATTGATAAATGGGTAAAGAACATGAATAGTAAATTTTCAGGTAAAGAAATCAAAACTATCAATAAGCAGGTGAAGAAGTGTTCTAAATCTCTTATAATTAGAGAAATTCAAATTAAAACAACTCTGAGATACCACCTCATACCTAGGAGGTTGGCTAACATGACAGCAAAGGAAAGTAATAAATGTTGGAGGGGATGAGTCAAAATTAGGACATTTCTGGTGGAGTTGTGAATTGACTCAACCATTCTGGATGGTGTAAGGAGGTAATGGGGGCTATTTTTAAATGATTGAACTTCATTATTTAAGAGTTTGGTCACCAGGAAATTAATTAATTCCAAAGAGATTTTATTTACAATTCATTTACAAAATGTAGAAAGAGTGAAGCAAGAAATCAGAGAGAGAATAAGGCAAGATATTCAGCCTGAGAACCAAATAATTTGTTTCTGACCCCTAGCTTAAAAACGAGGCAGGGGAGTTTAGTCCTCAACCAGATAGGCCTCAGCCCTTGTAGCCAAGACTTGGGGTAGATTCCTCAGAAAAATACAGCAGTCAAATGTCTGCTTTTACTCACCACTTGTCAGTCCAGTCAGCAGATGCTTTTGCCCCACCTCACCAGTCTCAACTTGAAATCATGAAGAATTGAATTCTCACAGGAAGTTTCACTCCAAGACTCCAGTATCTACTTCCAAAAATGAATTCCCAGAAGAATTCCCAGAGGAACCCAGTTCAGGCACTTTTCTCTTTCATTTAAAGACCTTTTTTCTTGTGTCAATTCCCCTAATTCCACATCTACCAATCACAGCTGATGGTCTGATCTAGGACTGCCCAGAAGGCAGTTAGTGAATTTTGATTCATAACCCATTATTGCACACGTGGGTCACAGACCTCCTACTTCATTATTAAGTGGGATATTTGCACTTTTGGTGCTTAGATCTAAATGGGCAGATCTTCATATTTATCTTTTAAGTGCCATGTTTGCACTTTTTGTGATTGAATCTAAAAATAGGCAGGTCTCCACACTTAACTTTTAAGTAGGGTATTTATACTTATGGGGATTAAAATCTAAAAAGTATACATGAATTACAATTTAAATCTACACAATCATGAGAGAGCTAAGTACCTTCATTGTTACAATCAGGGTAGAGTCAAATCTAATCTTCCCAATCCCCCCTGATGATAATTGGGAGACTAGTCTCCCCATTGATCATTTAACATAATCACCTTGTACTCCTAAAATTTCTAACTACAGGTATATATAATATTTCACCTTCTAAGAGGAAACTATAATAGTTATAGATAAGAGGGAAATAGAAAAGAAAGAAAAAGAAAAACTAATGTTTGCTTATTTGCAATGTATTATTATTCTAAAATGAAAAGTTTAAATCCTTTTGACAGTAATTTTATGTTAAGAAACATGATATCTCTCTTAATCCAGAAAGTGAACTGTTTGAAGAAGGCACCATGAAGATTTTGGTGTATTGCTTTAAACATACTTGCCATCCCCCACCCACTCACCCCTTGGCTATTTTCTACACTAGTGTGATAAAAGAACATCCTTTCAATTCTGAACAGTCACTATTTATCAGACTAAAAGTGCAATGATGAGTTTGTTGGTGTGATTCTTCCCAATATTTCTGGTTAGATGTCTGTTCTAGTAGAAATGATTCCTAAGTTGTATAGACTGAAAAATTTGTTTTGTCATCATGGTAACCAGTTTCTCAAGCTCCACCAGATCAGTGTTTAGCTTTGAAGTAATGTTATCTTCTGGTAGGAAAGAATTTTTGAGGTCAGCTGATGTGGTGTGAGCTTTGTGCTCATGTACAACTTGTTTCATAAAAATTCTGATAACCACTGCTTGAATAGGATGAAGGCCAATGGGTTGGAATTGCAAAGAGGAAAATGTAGACTGAAAGCATGGGAAAAATAGATCCTCCTTTGGGGGTGGGATTGAAGTAGTTCAGGTGGACCTGTGAGTCCATTCGAGTGGGACACTGGTTATACATAGGAAAACAATCTTCCTGGTTGTTTATATTGTATTTGTTTACAATTATCAATTTTAGTTAGTTGTATAGTACATTAAAGAGGTTTTTTAAAAAATTCTTTTGTTTTTCTTTGTATTTCAAGGTTTTAATAGAGGAGTTTTTGTGAACACATTTTTCTTTAATTTATGAACTTGACTTGCTAATGAACTGACTTGAGTTCCAGTTAGATATTGTATCAGAGGTAAGAAATGAATACATGGCTTCTTGATTGTCAGACTTATTCATGGTCTGCTGTACAATGATGCAGTTCTTTCTAATCATTATTAACTACAAACATGATAATTGTTACTATGAGAAACTATAAGTTCACCACCATTGGAGTCTTAATTTTTTTCAAAAAATGTTAAGGAAATTCTTGTCTAGATATTGGTTGACTTAGACCATCTTTGAAGGTCATCCTAAGTCAGAGATGCAGTGATTCCTTAATGCTACTGGAACAGAGATTCTTAATTAAATAGCCTCCATATCTTAGTCACAATGGTAGCCCATATTTTTTTTCAAATATTTACTGTGTACCAGGAAATATGCTAAGTGCTAGAGAGTTGTAGAGACAGTAAAATGTCCTCAAAAATATCACATTCCAATGAGAGAGCCAAAAAAAGTATGAAGTATAAACTGGATAAATTAGAAGTAAATAAGAAAGGAAGGGAACATGTAACTTCTCCCTTTTGGCTTTGGTCTTACACTCTGGAATCATAATTCAATACATCTACTCCTTTTACAAAAGAACAGCTTTTTACACTTCTACAAACAGCCATCACTGACTCCTTAAAGTTTCTCTTCTTTATGCAGCAGTAAAGTTTCATTTTAAAGTTTATATGTCTACACTTACCTATTCAAACTCTCCCCATTCTCCTTCCCTCTTCCTTATGCTATGATGTGTTTAGGGCAGGCTTGATCAGAGGCACTTAAGTGACTAGGAGTAGCAACTGCTCCAACAGTCAATGTGATAAGTGTTGAATGACAGGCTCTAATTCATTGAATCCTGGGATATTGAATCAAAATCTGAAATTATAGCTGTATTCTCATATGAAAGTTCTGGAAAGTCAAGAGTAAGTTTAGTTATCCTAATGTTTCATCGAAGTAAAACAAAATGAAACAAACCAAACCTAAGAATCAAAATGCTACCAAGGAGAGTAGGATCAAAGATTTTAAGCTAGAAAGAACCAGGACAGCTAGTTTCACAGTGAATAGAAAGCCATATATGAGGCAGGAAGACTTAACTTCTCAAACTTTTTCAAATGTGCTGTCCTGGGCAAATCTCTTAGCAACTATTTCACTCTGTTCCCTTATCTTAATATTAAGACATACATCTAAGGTTTGTTTTGAGAATAAAAATTACAAAGCATTTTTAAAACCATAAAGCTCTATATAAGTGAGAGATATACTGAATATAGTTTCATCAGTTTATAGATAATAAAACTCAAGTACAGTCAGGTAAATTGTCTGCCAATTTTACATAAATGCTACATAGAAAATCCAAGATTTGAACTTAATCCTTCAACCTCCAAGCATTGCAGCTTTTCCATTGAAGAACCCTGACTCACAGCAAAATACTCACTGTATATAATAATTTTTAATACATGAATATCTCTGCATGACTTCACTAACAAAATGCAAAGAAGTATTTGAGGTTTGTTTAAAGAAAAGTGGAAAAAATCATGAAGGCATCTAATTATTACTTGGTCAAAGAGTGGATTAAAATGCAATCTATGTGAATTAGTAAGAATGAGGGATTTATTTTACATGCTTCTCCCTATGCCTTGTGTTATAGAACACAACAATGTTTTAACCAAGACCTGTGTCAGTGCTCATTAGACAATTTTCAGAAAGGCAGGGAATGATCAGTTAGCCATCTCAAACAGAATATAGCACACCCTATGCTAATCTCAAACCCTTGTCAATTATATAAATGAATGAATGAATCCATTGAAATTTCAATGAATAAGAATTAATAAACTATAAAGCATTTGAATGGTATTATAAGATTCTACATATTTGGTCAAGACTAAATATCCAATAGGTATTCCTATTTATTAATAAGCACATTTCTATACAAAGGCCATACAGGTTAATGAGATCAGATATTAAACCAAAACTATAACATTATTTTAACAGGGTCCACACATTTTTATTTATGCAACATATTCCCTAACCTTGTATGACAATGTCCCCAAAGACTGAGCTAATCTGAGCCATGTACACCAGGGAAATGTACTGGTTGAAACAGATCAATGCTGTTCTCTCTTTGTGGCCTGTCACCATTTCAACTACTGCTTAGTGGGGAAATGAGGGCTGTCGTTAAAGCCCTGCTGCCATCCATCACTGAACCCAGAATGGATTAGAGCTTAGAATGGGTGATGTAGCAACATATCCTTCTGTCTGTAGATTTATGATTGAAGAATGGCAAGAAGGAGAAAGCTTAATGCAGCAGAAGGCCTGGCAAATCTGATTTCCAGGCTTCATGCTTACAAGCAGAATCTTTTATTCATCTAGAAAAAAATATGGAAATGGTATCCTATCTCTGAATCTCAACAAAGCTATATGGAAAAAAAATGATCATATCCAAGATAATACAATGTGTAAATAAGCATGAAAAATATTTTTCAAAGATCAATAATCCCATATTGCACTGGTGTCATGAACTTATACATTTGAGAATTATCATTTAATGAAATGAATAATGAGTCATCCATAGGTGCTCCTCCTGTGGAACTCCAAACCATGTCTTTCTAAAAGTATGCCAACTTGTAAAGCTAACACATTGTTCTTATTTTCTACTAACATGACCTGGGTATGAGCAAAGAATTTGGGCTTTCCATTGAGTATCCTTTGCTTCTACCAGATGAAGAGGAGAAAAGGTACAATGTAGGGTAAAGAGTGATGGCCTAGAATGAAGGAACCAGGTTTAAAATAATTGCTATGTAGCTTGGGATCATGGACAAGCCTCCTAACCTACACAAGGTTATTTTGTTCACAGCTAAAAAGAGGAAATGACATCTTAATTTCCTTCATGGTAAGACAAATCTTTCTTTCCAATTCAATTTCTTTTCATTCCATCCTTGCCTCTTGTTCCACTTTGCAGGTTTTTTGTTTGGTTCTAATGTGAAACTTACACCTAATATAGTTTTCCTTTGCTTTCTGGGTAAACTTAATTTGCATTTCATCTATAACTCTAGTTTTATACATAAATATATAATAGCAAATGTAGAATATTGTACTAAGATTTGAACCTTTGTTTTAGGGAGAATTTTTTGAACATTAAAAGAACTTTGATATTTTTAAAGGGAATCAAAGCCAATTGAATCCTTGCCCAACTCACTATGCGGTCAAAGACTCTATGAATGAATTTCCATTATAATGGACCTCTGGGGCCATTTAGTCCAATTACCTCAATTTCTGGATGAAGTGAAGCCCACTGAAATTAAGCAACTTGAGCAAGATCATAGAAACAATAAATGTCACCTTTTAAAATAACCAGGAAATAGGCATTCTTTAGACAATTAATTCTTCCTAGGTTCATAGTTAACTAATAGTTTTCAGTGGTTATGGACCTCAGCTAGGAGACTGAAATAATCCAAGTTTTGATGTAGTAAATACAGAATCATGTGCAAAAAGAAACATTTGACTTAGCTCATAATCCATAGATAATTATTTTTCAACCTTCAGTCTGTTGGATCTCCTCCATGATGGTGAGAAACATTATTGAAAGTTGTGGTTCTGTTTAATACCACATATTATATTAAGGATCAGAGACATGTTATATGATTTTATTCTTGCATTGTTATTCAAAAGATTTTATATAATCCAAAATTATATATGGGAAAACAGCCAATTTCCCTATTGAGCCCAAAATAAAAGCAATAAGACTTGGTATTCTCCACCGCTTTAGTGACCAGGATGATAATGTTAGGGTAGATATGATCTGCCATTGAATATGGACTATGAAAACTTTCTTTCTCCTCATGTGAATGTTAAAACAACAAAGAATAAAATTAAAACAAACTACTTGTAATCTTTAAAAGCTAGTTATCTATTTAGAAAGCAAAAAAAAAAGAAGAGATCACCAGCAAAACTGTTTATCCTAAAAGTAACAAATTTAGTGACTTTGTTTAGAATGAAAATATCAATATCCCTTGGAAAACAGGGAGCTGTGTCAAGTAGCCATTACAACCACTGTAAGATTAGAGACCATCACAATGAAATCTCAGGAGAAAGCAGTGAAGAGGTATCAGAAAAATTGGAGAAAAACTTAGAAAACCTTCATAGTTTCTGTGGGACAAAAGTGTGTGAAAAAGTTAAGTACTGGAAAGGGTAGAAATTTTAGTAATTATGTTTACTGAAGAATTCAATTCCATACAGTATGCTTTCATCAAGTGTCATCTGTGTGCCAGGCACTCTTTTAGGTGCTAGGAATAAAAAAGAAAACTAAAAAAAAAAACAGATCCCACTGTAAGATTTATTTACATTATATTGAGAGTGAAGGAAGAAGCAACACTATGACTGATGTTCAAGTTGGGCATCAGGAAGATATCCTGTAGAACTGGGTATATGAACCATTTTGAAATAAATGCAGGATTCTAAGATGCAAAGTAAATAAATGTTAACTGATATTTGCTCAATGCTTCAAAGGTAACAGATCTCTCAAACATTATTTTATTTGATCATAGGACAACTGTATGAGTTATTGACATTACTGGTATCATTATATTGATTTTGCATGAGATAAAAGAGAAAATTTAAGAAACTAAATGAATTTATATAAATCCCAGTCTTTCTTCATCCATCTATCTATTTGGTCAAGTTGCCACTTTAATTCAGGGTTAATGCTGATTTTCTATTTTTTCATTTCACTTTTATTGTCATGAAAACATTTTCATATTGGTCATCATTGTAAGAGAAAACTCATATATAACCAAATCACAAAAACAAAACCATAAGTACACTGATTTGAAAGATGACTGACAATTCTTTCTCTGGAGGTGGAAAGCATTCCCTGGCATGAGTCTTTAAGGATTGTCCCAAATTACTACATTGCTGAGACAAACCAAGATTTCACAGATAATCATCATAAAATATTACTGCTATTAAGTACATTGTTCTCACAGTTATGCTTATTTCACTCTGCATCAGTTCCTACAAATCTTTCTAGCTTTTTCTAAAATCATCTTGCTGATTTCTTATAGTTTAACAGCATCCCATCACTAAAATTGACCACAATTTGTTCAACCATTTCCCAATTGATGGACATCCTCTCAATTTCCAGTTCTTTACTAATAGAAAAAGAGCTGCTATAAATATTTTTGTAAAAGTAGAACTATTTCCCTTATTTATTATCTCTTGGGGATACAAAACCAGTAGTGGTCTTACTGGCTCAAAGGTTATGCAATCTTTTATGGCCCTAAGGGCATAGATCTAGATTGTTCTCCAGAATGGTTGATCAGTTCAAAAATCCACCAACAATGCATTAGTGTTTCAGTTTTCCCATATGTAAACCTTAAAATTTCTTAGACTTATAAATGTTGGAAATTTCACCATTGGGAAATTTCATACTTGAAAAATTTCTTACTGATTGTCTATTGGAATGTGAACCCCATTGGCATGGGAGGTTCCTCCTCCTCCCTTCTTAAGATTACTTTAGGACAGAAACCTTTTGCTGAACAATGGAAAGGGCTGCAGCATAGATCAAAATTTAATTATTCCAATCTCCACCCTACTCAGGGTAACAGGATTTAGGAAGGGCTGTAGCAAAGGATCAAGATTTAATTATTTGAGAATATGACCTTCAATAGACATGTGCAAAGCCACAGACCTCTGGGTGGTCCTGGGTTAAGCTAGAGCCACCATTGGCACAGGGAAGACATGGACAGTGATTGGTAGATGTGAGAACTGAGGGGAGGGAACTTGGATGGTTTCCTTAAAGATAGAGGGGTCTGAGAACTAGGGGGGTTGGAGAGTTTTTGCTCTGAGAGGTTGTGCTCTGAGAAGCTTACTCTGAAGGAAGCTGGAGGTGGAGGCCCCTTAGACTGTTTCTCCATTTTGGTCATGTGAGTGATAGGGACTGATCTCTTTTCTTTGCCTCAGCTATCTAAGGGCTTGGGCCTTTTGGCCCAGCCTAAACAGAGGGGGTATTTAAGCCCTATTCCCTTCTCTCCCCTTTCTCTCTCCCTCTCTCTCTATCTCTAATACTTTTCTTCCTCCTGTTTGTAATTAAACTCCATAAAAGGTTGACTGCTGACTTGAGTTTTAATTAAGGAATTACATAGTTGAATTCCTTGGTGACCTTAAATTAATATATATCAGTCTTTTAAAGTGATTTCCTTGTCACACATATCACCTCCAACATTTGTCATTTTCCTTTACTGTCATTTTGGTCAATTTGATAGGTGTGCAGTGGCCCCTCAGAGTTGTTTTAATTTGTATTTCTCTACTCAAGAGGGATTTAGAATGTTTTTATATGATTATTTTATAGCTTTGAATTTTTCATCTAAAAACTGCCTATTAATATCCTTTGACCATTTATCAATTGAAGAATGACATGTAGTCTTATCATGTGAGTCATTTCATTATAAATTTGAAAAATGAGACATTTATAAGAGGAATTGATTATAAAAAATTTCCCCTAACTTGTTACTTCCCTTCTGATCTTGGTTGCATTAGTTTTGTTTGTAAAAAAAAAAGTCCTTTTAATTTAATATAATAAAAATAATTCATTTTATATCTTTTAATGTTCTCTGTCTCATGTCTGGTCATAAATTCTACCCTTCTTCATAGATCTCACAGGTAAACTCTTCTATGTTACTCTAATTTACTTACAATATAACTTTTATTTTTAAATCATATATCCATTTTGACCTTATTTTGGTATGGGGTTTGAGGTATTGATCTAAATGTATTCGATATTTTCTGATTCTTTAATGTGGAGACTAAGTCCTGTGTAATCCTGACTATAGCTCCATGGAATGTGAATTGCTTCTTTCTAGTTATTTGTATTATTTTCTCCTTTGCTTGAGGGCTTATGAATTTAACTATAATATTCCAAGGAGTCATTCCAGTTGTCATTTGGGGATTTCCTGGAGATGATCTGTGGATTCTTTCAATTTCTATTTTACTCTCTTATTCAAGAATATTATGGAATTTTCCTTTGGTAATTTCTTGTCTTATAATTTTTAGGCATTTTTATCATATTTTTAAGTAGTCCAATAATTCTTAAATTGTTTATCCTGGATCTATTTTTCCAGATCATTTTTTCAAATGGAATATTTCATGTTTTCATCTGCTTTTTGTTCTTGTTTGTTCTTTAGATATTGTTTTTATTATGTCTTTTTTTCTCACTGTAATCCATATATTTTTTTTACTTTTTTATTTGAATTTTTATTTAGAATATTTTTCATAGTTATATGATTCATGTTCTTTCTCTCCCCTCCTCCCACCCTGCTTCTGTAGCAAACCAGGAATTCCACTGGGTTTTTCATGTGTCATTGATCAATACCTATTTCCATATTATTAATATTTACATTGGGGTGTTCAGTTAGAGCAAGGTTCCTCAAATATTTTACACAGGGAGACACTTCTCTGTCCATCAGACTATAGGAGAACTAGTATATAAAAAAAAATAAACAACTATGAACAAATCCCTATGCACACTGCACATATCTTATTTTAAAGTAAAAAAAAATGGGAACAAATACAATATTTAAGATAAAGAACAAGTAAATTTAAATCCACAAACTCAAATTTATAGCATAAGGGCCCCTATAATAGGGTCCATTATGTTGTGCATCTAGGGAAGTGTGAGGGCCATTGTACTACCATGTTTCTCCTCAAATAAGACACTGTCTTATATTAATTTGACACCCCCAAAACACAGGGAGTCTTATAAAATACCCAGTGGGAGTGGTGGGCTTCTCACAATAGAGGCCCACCACTGATGTCATAGTCTAGATCACCACTATCTGATGCCTGTATACAATGCTGCAAATGGTGCTGGGCCTGTGACACTGTATACTGCTGTCTGGGACAGAGGAGGCTGTAACACTGGCTGTGATGGGACTGTCACACCTTGCACAATCCCATCACCACCACCACTACACCAGGCAGCAATATACACAGTGCAGAATCCCCTCCCCCAGATGGCCATGCTGAAGTCTTCAATTGTGCAGCCACATAATCCTTTGCATGCTGCCTTAAGGATTATGTCACTGAAAGTAGTACTGTATGTGAAGAAGGCTACATTTTGTGGCACAACCATATATTGTATTACAGGAGCTAAGGATGTGGATGCAATGAAAGAGGTGCCCCTTCTGGAAGTGTGGTGGGGGGTCAGATAAATGGCCTCAGGGGTGCACATGTGGCCCATGGACCATAGTTTGGGGACCCCTGACTTAGAGTTTACATCCCAAATCATTTCCCCATCAACCCATGTGATCAATCAGTTGTTTTTCTTCTGTGTTTCTTCTCCCACAGTTATTTCTCAGGATGTGGATAGTGTTCTTTCTCATAAGTCCCTCAGAATTGGCCTGGATTTTTGCATTACTGCTAATAGAGAAGTCTATTACATTCAATTGTGCCACAGTGTACCTCTCTCTGTGTACAATGTTGTTCTGGCTCTGCTTCTTTCACTCTGCATCAGTCCCTTTAGAGTGTTCCAGTTCACATGGAATCACTCCAGTTTATTATTCCTTTCAGAACAATAGTATTCCATTACTAACAGATACCACAATTTATTTCAACTATTCCCCAATTGAAGGGCATCCCCTCATTTTCCAAATTTGCCACTACAAAGAGCGAGACTATAAATATTTTTGTACAAGTCTTTTTCCTTATGATCTCTATGGAGTATAACACTAGCAGTTGAATGGCTGGAGGAAAGGGCAGGCAGGCTTTTAAAGTCTTTGAGCATAATTTCAAATTGCCATCCAAAATGATTGGATCAATTCACAATTACACCAGCAATGCATTAATGTGCCAATTTTGTCATATTCCTTCCAATATTTATTACTTTCCTTTACTGTCATGTTAGCCAATCATCTATGTGTGAGGTGATATTTCAGAGTTGTTTTGATTTGCATTTCTCTCATTATAAGAGATTTAGAATACTTTTCCATGTGTTTCTTGAAGTTTTGATTTGTTTATTTAAAAATTGCTTTTTATTTATTTCCCTTGCCCATTTATCAGTTGGGAAATGGCTTGATTTTTTTTTTGTACAATTTATTTAGCTCCTTATAAATTTGAGTAATTAGACCCATATTAGAGGTTTTTGTTATGAAGATTTTTCACAATTTGTTGCTTCCCTTCTAATTTTGGTTGCTTTGGTTTTCTTTGTACAAAACTTTTTAAATTTAATATAATCAAAATTATTCATTTTACATTTTATATTTTTTTTCTAAATCTTACTTGGTCTTAAAATCTTTCCCTTCTTAAAGATCTGACAGGTATGCTATTCTGTGTTCACCTAATTTTCTTATAGTTTCCTTCTTTATATTCAAGACATTCACCCATTCTGAGTTTATCTTGGTGTAGTGTGTGAGATGTTGATCTAAACCTAATCTCTCCTGTACTGTTTTCTGATTTTCTAAGCAGTTTTTGTCAAATAGTGGATTTTTGTCCCCAATTCTGGGATCTTTGGGTCTATCATATACTGTCTTGCTGAGATCACTGACCCCAATTATATTCCACTGATCCTCCCTTCTGTATCTTAACCAGTACCCTATTGTTGTGATGATAACTGCTTTATAGTACAGTTTGAGATCTGATACTGCAATGCTCCCCCTTTTTCACTTAAAAAAATTTCCCTGGATATCCTTGAATTTTTGTTCTTCCAAATGAACTTTGTTATAGTTTTTTTTTTTCTAATTCAGTAAAATAGTTTCTTGGTAGTTTGATAGGTATGGCACTGCATAAGTAAATCAATTTGGGTAGGATGGTCATTTTTATTATGTTAGCTCATCCTACCCATGAGCAATTAATTTTTTTTTAATTATTTAGAACTTTAATTGTGTGGAAAGTATTTTGTATTTGTGTTCATATAATTCCTGTGTTTGTCTTGGCAGATAGATTCCCAAGTATTTTATATTGTCTAAGGTGATTTTAAATGGAATTTCTTTTTCAAACTCTTGCTGCTAGGATGTATTTGAAATATATAGAAATGCTTCAGTTCTTCCTTGATTCTACCTTTAGTCCTGTTTCTGGGTTCCTACAGCTTTCAGTTCTTCTAAGGTGGAATAATGGTATGTGGCCTGGGGACTCTGAGAGCCACCTCCCAAAGCTGATTCAATCGCCTCCGGAGACTGCTGGTGGCTCAAAGTCTAGCCTCAGGATTGGGTGGGAACATTTGGCCTAACTCTTGACATTATCAGATCAGCCATCCCATGGACTACCTTGCACTGGGGCTCAACCTTGAGTCTTAACAAGGGCCATCCACATCTGGCTTCCCACAGACCAGTATCCTATGAATGTCCTCACTGGTGATCTGAGGGCCCAGGTTTGATAGGAGTGCTGCACAGACTACCACAACTGGATTCAGCTCCTTACCACAGACTTTTTCTGGGGTTCCTGACCTGTCTCTGGTTCCACACAGATCATGCTAACAACATAGAAATCCTTGGGATGGAATTTCAGACTCCACTGCATGTTTGCTTGGAATTTTACAGGGTTGGCTTAAGTTTGCACTGCTGTTAACTTAGACAAGGTCTCAGGGTCTGGGTGTTAGCTTGGGCTCAATTTCAGAACCTAGAACAGTAAATGTGGGGTAGTGGAGCTTGTGGTTGGCTTGTTCCATACTCCTTATTGTAGTCTCCTGCTGACTGTGTTCCCCTCTTACCCTAGTGACGCAGACTCTCTCTGTCTACCTTTCAGGTTGTTCTCTGCATAAATGTTGCTTCACTGCATCTCTTTGTTGATTCTTTCACTAATATTAAATTTGTGGTGTTATGTATGATTTGTTGAAAAGGATTCTCATGGTGGTTTTCAGCTTTCTGTGAGTCTACTGCATAATCTTTGCTCCACCTCCATTAATAATGATTTTCAAGTAGCAAATATATGGCTGTAGTGGCTAGAGAACTGGGAACTGAAGGAAGACCTAACTTCAAAGCCTGCCTTAGGATTCTATATGAGTTGTGTGATTCTGGGTAGGACACTAAACAATTAAATTCCTTAGTTTCTTTATCTGTATGAGTCTCTGTGTAAAATTTTCTCCTGGTTCTGCTCCTTTAGCTCTGCATCACTTTCTGGAGGTCATTTCAGTTCACATGGAATTCCTCCAGTACATTATTCCTTTCAGAACAATAGTATTCCATCACCAAAAGATGCTATAATTTGTTCAGTCATTCTTCAATCAATGGACATCCCTTTCATTTATTTTTTATTTTATTTTTTTTTTGCACCACAAACTGTGTGGCTATAAATATTTTTATACATGTCTTTTTCCTTATGATCTCTTTGGGATATGAACCCAGATTGGTATGACTGAATCTAAGGGCAGACAGTCTTTTAAAGGCCTTTGGGCATAGTTGCAAATTGTCCTTCAGAATGGTTGAATTAATTCACAACTCCACCAGCAATGTATCAGTGTTCCAATTTTGTCACATCCCTTCCAAAATTTATCACTTTCCCTTGCTGACATATTGACCAATCTGCTATGTGTGAGATGGTACCTCAGTGTTGTTCTTATTTGTATTTCTCAAATCAGAAGAGATTTAGAACATTTTTTATGTGATTATTGATTGTTTTGATTTTTTCATCTGAGAACTGCCTATTCATATCCCTTGATCATTTGTTGATTAGGGGATGGCTTAAGTTTTGGTAAAGTTGACTTGGTTCCTTATTTTTTAGGAAATTAATCCTTTGTCAGAGAGTTTTGCTGTAAGGTTTTTTCCCAGTTTGTTTCTTTCCTTCTAACATTCCTGAGTTATAATTGTTCATTCTTCACTGATTTCATAATTTTTAAAATGATATTAAATGTCTGAATCTCATTATGCTTTCTATGCAAAGTTAGGGAGGAGTTTAAGAAGATAAACTTGGCCTGGACCTCTGCATTGTGTTTGTGTAATGTCCACTAATATCTTATAAAATTGTACAGTTATTCCCTGTTTGACTCTAATATCCTTTAGAGCAAAGTCCGTTTTTATGAATACGAAAGTGTCTATTTTAATACATTTTGAGTTAATGAATGAACAGATAAATGAATATTTTAACTAAGTAGCAAAACCAGAAATATCTTAATTAAAATTCTGACTCAAATTTAGCTAGCTATATGACCCTAGATAAGTCTCTTAACTTCATTCAGCCTATTTATGTTGAAACTGTGTTGAAAATTTATCTCCAGGAGTTACCTGAAATGTCATGAAGATTGAAGGAGATATGCTCTGATACTGTGAATGTAACTAAATTACTTTATAGACTTCAAAGCCCTATATATTAAACATTCAATAAGAATTTGTAAAGTAGTTATTACTTCATAGGGATTGTGCCAGATGGTCTGGAAATTAAGAATAAGAATGAGAATAAAAGACATCCTTACCCTTAGAAGTCCACATTCTTACACAATGATGTCACATTCAATATACATGAAGTCCATTAATTCATGTAGAAGTACCTCTATCGTTGACAAATTGGCACTTTAAAAATGTTATGTATGTTTTAATGCATTTTAATTAATTCTGTTAACTATTTTTGAATTACACATTAATCTGGTTCTGACTGGGAAATTTTTTGTTTGAGATTTCTTTTCTAATGGGAAGACATGCATCATTATTAATAGTAGAGTAAAGAAAACTCTTCTAAGCTTTGAAAGTGGTAGCAAAGCACTCCTAGTAAGAAAATTCAGTTTGTCATGAACTGGGGGGCTGACTACCTCATCATCACTTTTGTTAAGCATTTCACTCCAGAGATTTTTGTTTCTTCTTGTTATATACATATCTCTCAGTTTACAGTGCAAAGGAAGGAACAGAAATATGGATAATTTCTCCTAAAATGCAGCACCTGGCTGACATGGTTGTACTATAACTATTTCTTAAATGTTGACTTATTGAAAGTCAGACTTTTCATTCCTATGCAAAAGATAGCATGAAGAATCAAAATTCCAGCTGAGATAGTCTCACATTTTACCACAATGGGATAAAACCTGCTTCAGACTATACACAGACATAGGGACCAAAGTATTCACCTAGATTCTGGACATAGCAAGTCTATGTCAACTGTACTTTGGGTATATTTCTGAGCATATCAGTACAGAGAGCAATGAGATATATCTTCATGGAAGTTCAGAGAACCAAATTGAAAAAATAAAGAAAAAAATTGTACATATCAGCTATAAAAGAGTATTATTGCATTTACTGTGGGATGTTAGAGTCAATGGAGTGTTGAATTGGGAGTCACTGACTTTTGAAAAATTCCTTAGCCTTTCATGGATTTATCTTTCTTATATCAGGATGAAATGCTGCTTTCAGGTCCCTTCTAGCTTTAAATAATGTTATATTCCTGTGGATTTTAGTCCTGAACCTGTTACTGATGAGCTGTGTGACTAAAGGTGACTCACAACCCCACTGAGCCACCATGATCTCAAATTTGCCTGCCACATTTAAACTTTATCAACTGGCAATTGATCAGTTTTCATTTTTCTTAAACTCTAGGAAGTCAATTTCTTCCCCATGTTTCTAATTTCCTTGTCACATATATATATATATATATATATATATATATATATATATATATATATATATATATATATAACAACCTAGTTGAAGTTTGTACCTTAAGTCTAAAAGTAAACCAGATGAATATGGTACTGTGTATCATAGAACTCTGAATTTAAAAACTATTCCACCCTAATCAGACCATTTTTTAGAAGATCTGACTTAGCTATTTCCTGATTAATAACAATAGAGATGCTTGGAATAACAGAATCAGGTCTTGGAAACCCACATTCTCCACCCTACTCAGTGTAACAAGATTAGGAAGGGCTGCATCAAACTCAAGATTTAATTATTTGAGAAAATGGCCTTCAACAGACATGTGCAAAAAAAGGACAGACATCTGGGTGGTCCTAAGTCAAGACTGAGCCACCATTGGCACATGTGAGATGTAGGAAGTGAGGTAGAGAACAGCCTCTGGAGTTCTCATGACTTCCTATGAGGAGGGCTAAAGTTCAGTTTGATCCTGGAACTTGAGTTTGGAGGAGCCCTGCAGAGAGCTTTCCTTCAGCCTGGTCACATGAGTTATAAGGACTGACCCTTTTTCTCTGCCTTGGCTTTCCAAGGCCTTAATTTCCTCTTTGGCTCAGCCTGAGCCAGAGTGGTTTTGAGTTAAACTCCTTTCCTTCTCTCTCTCTCTCTGTCTCTCTCTGTCTCTCTCTCTCTCTCTCTCTCTCTGTCTCTCTCTCTCTCTCTCTCTCCCTTCTCCCTCTAATATTTTCTTCCTCCTGTTGTAATTAAATCACCATAAAATTTGGCAGCTGACATGGGTATTTTATTATTTGGGATTTCCCTTGGCGATCATTTAAATTTAGATTTTTTCAGTCTCAACCATAATATCTACCCTTTACACCTGTAATAGAATAAATACTATTTAACTTCAGGGAGATACTAGGGTGTGCAACATTCATGAATTTTGTAATTAAAATTGGTTATATTCAACATACTTTAAATGGATGACTGATTTATCAAATTTTAACTGTTTTGAATTATGTTTATTTTTTTATGTATGTTTTTATTCCATAAAGAAGAATATTTGCCTGCAACATTAAAGTGATAGTTGCCATTTCCAACTGAGAAATCCTCATGAGAAGGTGGGCCAACTAATGGGTAGCTCACATATTCCATAAGCATTCATGAAGAGAGCTCGAGGAATATTCCCAACATGTTGGACTCCCTGATGTGGATCTGTGGGAGACAGGCAAGGATGATTTGTACAGAACAAACCCATTGTTGATATGCAGATTCATAAAGTTGCCCCAGTATGGGAGAAGCCATAGTAATACATGACACCATAACTCTTTCTTTGGAGAAATCACCCATTCTCTTTGAAAGAGCAACATTTACAATAAAAAACTGCATGCAGTCCTGGTATTAGACTCAGAAAGGTCTCAGTTCAAATGTACATTCTGACACTACAATATGTTTGAAAGAAAGGGTATATCAATTGACCCCTATTTGTCTCAAGCAGCCTCCTGGTCCACATCTACAAATTATAGGCAGGTTCAGATTAAAACTGCATGAGGACCTTGCCATGGCAGAATACCACCCAAATGTGGAATTATTGATCCTTCATGCATTCATTTTTTTTTGTATTTTATTTCAAATACAGCCTTCTTCTAAATATAGAACACATTATCTATTGTCTTTGTTTGGAATATTTATCAATATCAATAAGATTATCTTTGCTTCAAATATGTCATTTTTGGGGAAGTGGTTTATAAATATGCACATATATGTATGTATGTATAATTATGTGAAATTACACTCTTATTGGTATACTTTTCCCATTCCTATCAGTTCAAGCTCAAATCCAGTCTTTCTAGGTTTCTAATCCTGACCATGCCACTCAAAGATGAATTAATGAATTAAAAAAAATTAACCTTTACACTACGTTAGAGGCAGGAAATATTCTTGTCCCTGAAACTAATATGTATTTTGAAGTTTTATGTAGATAAAGTCAGTCTTTCCTTGAAAACTCATGATATCAGACTGTCTCAGATTTCTACAACCTGTATGAGCTTGGGCACATCAATCAGGCTATTATTGTGAATAAATAATCTTTTAAATTTGATTTCCCATTGAAAATTCTAAAAATAATCAAACAAAACCACATCACAAACACTTCAGTGGTAATATTACATCTTTAATTTTAACTTATAATAATTTTTAGGTTTTTTTTAAAGTTTTCAATGACTTAAATTGTTCTGAAGTTTCCTATGCTGATATTCACAATAGCCTGAAGTATTTTCTTTATTCAAAAAAGAAGAAGTAGAAGAAGAAGAACAACAACATCAACATCAACAACAATGAATTGAGGATTGTATATATTTGGGTCATGTGACTTGGTACATTGTTAAGAAAATGAATATGGAACTCAGGTCATCAGTAAATGAGTAGATACTTTTAATGCCCGTAGACCAGCTACTGTGAGATTCTGTTTCTATACATACATACACACATCATAAACACTTGTATATATACACACACATGCACACATACACACACATACATGCAATCATCTAGGTGTCATAGTAGATCGTGTGTTGGATCTGAAGTAAGAAAGATTCATCTTCATGAGTTCAAATCTGGCCTCAAGCACTTATTAGCTATGTGACTCTGGATAAGTCACTTAACTGTATTTGTTTCAATTTCTTCATCTGTAGAATGACCTAGAGAAGTAAATGGGAAACTACTATAATATCTTGATCAAGAAAACACCAATCAGGGTCATGGAGAGTCAGACGTGATTGAAATGAGAACAAAAATGTATGTAAGCATCTATGCATTTATATCTATATAACTGTCTCTAAATATTTTACAGTGCCAGGCACATAAATCTATGGAAAAAGAGATTGAAAGATACACACGCACACACACACACACACGCACACACACACACATATATACAGAGAGAGAGAGAAACAGAGAGAGAGAAAGATGAAAACATTGAAGCACAGAAAGAAAAAAAAAGATTTAAACAGATGTATAAAAGAGAGAAACAGAGAGAGGAGGTCAAGAGAGGGTTTCAGGATTTATATAGCTCTAATAACCTGATGAGTAAAATAACTGATATTGTGAAAATATTTTTTATCCCCACTAGAGACATTTAATGTAAGTTGGAAAGTAGTTTGTTATGATCAGTAAAGGAAACTAATTATGTTTAATAGTAAAAGCATTTTTTTCTTAACATAGAGCTGTCTCCTCTGAGAGCATGAATCATTTCATAAAATCAGATGGCCAGAAAGGGACCCAGGCACTACTCCGGCCTTAAGCTTCAGAGATCAAGTCCACATAGGTCCTTAGTTTGCCTTGCGGTCTCATTCAGTAATTTTGTCAGGATAGGCACTTAAAATTGGTTTAGAATGAGTAAATATATCCTTGGGGTAGTTGTGTGGGTGTGAGATCTCTAAAACATTTTCTCTTTAATGTAATTGACCCTTATTCTAAGATTCATTGTAACCTGGACAATCTAGTTAAGCAAATTCTAAAATGAAAAGAAATATGTTGCAATATTCCTTTTTTAAAACTTGAATAGCTGTCCAATTTTTTATTTAATATTTCAATAATTTTTAAGACAGTAGTAAAAAAAAAACTAACTAGTTTTACTCTAAGTTACATGTTTATGTAAAAGATAATTATTTTTTCTTAATTTAACTTATTCGCATCAGCTTTATTTTGCTTTGATGGAGTTATACTTTGGACAACTTGAGGAGGTCAGATATCTTTGAAAATCCTCCCAACCTGCTGTGACTAATTTTAAAATTGTGAGGCTATTAAAAATAACCTATTATTTCATTCATCTCTTTATCACCCCATACCAATTTTAATCAGAAATATTTGTTCTAATACTTTGCCACCCTGGGATCTGAACTCCCACATAGTTCTCTAATGTCCTCTCCATGATTCTTGAAGAAGTTAAAACTTTTCAAAATAGTCAGGTGTCCTAAATAAAGTCAGCATGCTGCAGAGTCACAGAGTCTAAGAGTTAAAAGGGCCATTAAAAAAAAAAAAACACTTTTACCCTAAGCCATGCAGGATCAAGAATCTCCTCTAAAGCATATCTAATAAGTAGTTATTTATGTCTAGGAGGGCTTCATGTTGTGGGGTGCAGAATGAAATCATGAGTATTTGAGAAATAAAGGACAAAATTTCTGGATTTGGAGAGGAAACACTGACCCATTTCTTATTTTTACCAAACAATATCCTTTCCACATACTTACCAAGAGGTAGAGGAGAAGTTAACATACTTTTTAAAGCCTGTTGACTTTCATTTTCACTTTTTTAGTTTGATGTATTCTAGGTAGACAGAATCCATACCGCATGGGAGAATTCATTCCACCTTGGGATAGATATAATTTTTAAGAGGAAATCCCCTGGCTCAAACTGGCAGAAATGAATTTTGAACTTTGTTTTTGACAAAAAATCCAGTGTTATTTCACTGATACCATGCATTCCTTGACATAGTAGAGTTTTTTATTCTTTTTTTTTCTTCTGTGTGGTATGAAATTCCTCTTGTTACTTTCAATCTTAGTAATTTAATTTTAATTTCTCTCTCTTTTTTCTGTGTATTTATTTGGTTTTGAAATTTACTGGTATGCTTAACACATATGGCATTTTCAGACATTTGTTATGTTTATTAGCTTAATTATAATTATAATTTCACTTTTAAAAATCATTTTTATTTTTAAAGCTATTAGTATTATTTTGTCTTCAATTTATTATTAAGAATTTATGTCTGACTGAATTGTCATCTCTTTTACTCCTTCATTAATATGCACCTCTATTGTTAATTCCTCTTAAACAACTCTTGCCATAGCCAATCAATTTATTATACTATTATTGTTATATTTCATTTAATTCACAAAATGTTTCAGTTATATATTTGCTCCAGTCATTCTTTATTTAATTATGAATATATTGTATGGACATAAACATAATTGATATATATTCATATATACATGCAAGTGCATATACTATTACTGTGAGTATATATATGCACTATATACTTAACACTCTTGTGAATAGGCATTTCAAATATGTATGTACATAAAAGTACAAATTAAATATGCACATATGTGTGCATATTTCTCTTTATTGATTGTTTTTATCAGCAAAGTATGTATTTGCTTTTGATACCTATCTGGTACATTACTGTATAAACAACAAAATTCATTTTCACCCACTATTTTCAAAGTAATATTCTCTCTCTCTCTCTCTCTCTCTCCATATATATATATATATATATATATATGTATATGTATTTATATGTATCAGTAAGGGGGAAATGGGTTTAATTTTTAAAGGGTTGGACTTGATTATTTAAGAGTGTGGTCACCAGGAATTTAATTAATTCCAAAGAGATTTTATTTAAATGTAGAAAGAGTGAAGCAAGAAATCAGAGAGAGGATGAGTTAAGATATATAGCCTGAGCACTAAGTAATTTACTCTCGGCCCCTCTGGCATTAGTTTCAAACAGCCTAGGCAAAAACCAATGAACCAGGAAGTGTCTCTCAAGAGTAGGTCTCTCCAGAGGATATTTTTTTCAGAAAAAATCTAGTAGTTAAGAATCAACTTTTCACTCATCGTGTGTCAAAGGAACAGGGTCTTAGGTTCAGTCAGCAGATCAAAGGATGAAGAATTCCTCCAGTCTCCACTTCCAAAAAATGAAGAACTGAATCCCACTGGAAATAACAGTTCCTTTTCAGGATGCTTCTTTTGCATCATTTCCAGTGTCTTCCCCCAATTTTACATCTACCAATCACAGTTGATGCCTTGTTTTAGGACTACCCAGAAGTCAGTCAATCGATTCTGATTTGTCATCCACTATCACACAGGTGGGTCACAGAACTTCCTCACTTAATGTGAGAAATGGGGTATTTGCACACTTTGTGATTAAATCTAAAAATGGATAGATCTCCATACTTAACTTTTAAGGTACCGTGCTCTAAAATTAGACAAGGGTTACAATTTAATCTTCATAATCAGGGATGATTTTAGTATTTTCATTGTTATAATCAGGGGAGTGTTAAATTTAATCTTCACTATGTATATTTGTATATATATATATATATGTATATATACAACTGTTATACACACATGCATATATATACATACACACACACACACATATATATGTATATATATATATATATATATCCTTACTGGTATTTATTATGAGGGTTTTATATAATAGTGTATGTTCATTTTTTATGAAGATTCTCTGTGAGCTTGTACTTTAATATGTGTTAACATTGGTTAATGTGTTGGTAATGTTAATATATAGCCTTGGTATACTTAACATGGAAATGCAAATGAGGAAATATAGGAATTGGAATATAAAACATAATTTGGAAAGCATGACATATATGAAAGAAAGGAGATAAAATGTATCACCAATAAAGAAGTTATATTTACTTGTTTTAAATATTTTCTTTAAGAGGAGTAACTTAAAGTCATATACCCATCAAATTATATATTTTGCTAATGTATTAATATTGATGATGTCTGTGACAAATCTAAATATTTTGGACTTTTTATTTATTATTTGGGAGATAAGAGAAATTATTCTTTTGATGTAGGGAATGTTTGGTGAGGAAATTTTTTGGCAAAATATAGATTAGCACCGGTTTTAATATTTATAGTCTTAGTTAGCTAGTCACGGTTAAAGAAGTTAAGTTTCTCACCAAGAGTCAGAAAGTCAGTAGTTTAAAAATTTTAAACTGAATTCAGGTCCTCCTGATTCCAGATTTATATCACTGTTTATTATCCTATGTTGTATCATTAAAATAATGACAACAAAAATTTGTATTCATATTTTGATCCAAAATTTTCAAAGTATATTCACATATATTTTTCTTTTTTTAGATATTTATGATAATCCTAATAGTTAGTGAAAGTAATTTGATTTTTATTTGGTAAAAAGGAGTAAAGAAATATGGGGGAAAAAACCCTAAGTATAGCTACTTAGTTTTATGCCAAGGAGTAGAACATTGGTCTTCTGTCTCCCTGCTGTGTGATTTGCTTTTTTGAATGCATCTTTGTTGAATGAAATTGATTCTAGTATTGGGATGAATGAACATTTCAGAACTTTCTTCACTTTTTGGCACATGTAGTTGGAAGTTATTCAGGTCAGAATCAATTTTCTTATAAGTCAAAATAACAAAGTTTCTTTAGAAAAGTCTAAGAAGCTTACATCTTCTATCTTTTCTATTAATGAGTCATAGTTTTGCTAAAAGAAAAGAAATACTTGTTTTCCCTTACATATGAAGTACTTTCCCCCCTCCAAACAACACATTTAGCCTAGAGAAGACAATGCTTCAACAAGATTCTTGTTTATCCATTCTTGGTTTTCCTGTTATTTCTTCGTGCCTTCCCAACAGATGGTAAAGTCAGTCCATTTCCATTTGGCAAAAATTAAAAGCACATCAAAGTTCATGGCACAAAACAAGAGCATCAATGAAGGAAATACATATAGTGTAACAACCCATTTGGCATCTGAGAACTTAGACACAATGGTGGCCTTAGGAAGGCTTATGAGAAGTCAGTCAAACATTATAAATGAATTTTAAAACTTAATGAAATGCTGATTGGAAAGCTTTAGCATGATTTCATTAGGGTGAAATATAAAGCTCTAGTGGGTAGGGATTTTTGAAATCTTAGCAGCTTACATACTGTCTTGCTCATTTATTTTTTGGTCACTTTTTATTCATATCTGATACTTCATGACCCCATTTTGGGTTTTTTTGACAGAGATACTGGAGTGGTCTAACATTTTCTTCTCCAGTTCAGATTATAGAAGAAATTAAGGCCAACATGATTAAGTGACTTGCCCAGAGTTACACAGCCAGTAAGTGTCTGAAGTCAAATTTGAATTCAGGAAGTTGTCTTCCTGACTCCAGAGCCAGAATTCTATCTACTGTACCACTGTGCTGCCCTGTATTGTAGATAGTAGGGACTGAATATGCTTATGGATTTATTGATTATTTGAATTTCTTGAATAGAACTATTTCTTCATCATCTTTATTTAACTCTCTCAAGATTAGATTAGCACATACTATGAAACAACTTTAAAATCTAAAGCCATACATACAATGTTTCCCCCCTTTCTATTTTTTTACCTTTTTCCAGATTGCATGGTGATGTAATTTTTAATATTTGCTTTCTGACATTTTGTAATCTATATTGTCTCTTTCCCTTCTACTCCTCCATCTTCCTTTCTAACTCATCCACTTCCCTATGCTATAGAGCACATATATTATAACATAATGCTTATTTCCTTTTTGTCATGCTATGAAAGAAGACAAATTGCATACACAAGAGAGAAAAATCATGGAAGAAATAAAGTGTAGAATGATGTGTTTTAATCTACATATGGATTCTATCTATTCCTTTTATGGTGCTGGATATCCTTTTTTGTCATGTATCCCTTGGTGTTGTTCTGTATCCTTGCCTTGTTCAAAATAGTAAAGTCATTCACAGGTGATCATCATACAGTATTGTTGTTACCATGCACAATATTCTCCTGGGTCTGCTTACTTCACTTTACATCTCTTCAGATGATTCAGTCTTCCCAGGTTGTGTGTGTGTGTGTGTGTGTGTGTGTGTGTGTGTGTGTGTGTGTGTGTGTGATCCATACAAATACATTTCATAGGGATGAATTTAGTTATGTGAGTTTCCTAAATACATTTTTATATTTTCATTAATTACATATACTATATACTTCAACAGGACAGGTTATCCTGAAGCTTTAAGCATTGCCATACCATATTAAAGGATTTGGGATAGTTTTCATTGGTAAACTGGAATATTTATCATCTTGGAAAGATATTTCTCCTTAAATGGAAACTGTTAACTATTTGAAACAATTTGTCATCATCCAAGGGACAATGTAGAAACAAATGGTGGATTTAGATAGTCTGAATCATGTGATTAATAATGTATTGATAAAAAGTATAATAAAATGTATCATCAAAGATTTCCAGAAAAGAAGATGACTTTGTCTCAAAGATATCTTGGCATTAAAGAAAGAGATCTCATGTACTATATTAAAATGTCTAGATATCTAAATATGTGATGTAAACCTTAGTAGCAGTATTCATGAAATAACATAAAGAATAATTGTGCAGGATGAGGAAGTTTGGATTCATGGAAATTTGCACCATTGAAGAGATTTTCCATAATAAAGAGATAATAGAGTTTTTGAAGTTTTGATGGAGGAAAAAAATAACAGTATAAATCTGGTATTATCCAAGATGTATATCAAAATTATAGCTAATGTAAAATAAAACCTTAGTTTTATTTTGTTTTCAAAAATCTATTTACAAATTTTGATGGTACTAGAAAAAAATGTAGTCAATCACATTCTGTCATCAAGATAATTTGTCCTATGTAAAAACAAGACAGTTGCTTATTTCTCCAAGACACCACTTAAGAAATTATTTTCATCAAGTGTTTCCCAAGCAATTTCCTTGAGTCTAGTAGTATTTGAGGATAGGCAAGGGAAAGAAACTCAGCCAAAAAAAGAAATTATAATCCAGGTACATGAAGAATTGAAATAATTAAACTCCAGATATAATTATAAGTAAGTAAAGTGTGTTGAGTTGGAAATAATCAAGTATCAAATATTTTCAATCAAGAGATGAAGGATTATTTGATGAGTATCTAGTATAGCAAACATAAAGTAAAGTTATTATATTCTTTATTTGACTATAATCTATCATCTATTTCTCCTTCTTTCCATTAATGAATTTCCACCTTTTATTTATTGTCTATTTTTCTTTCTCTCTCATATCTCTATCACTCTATCTTTATGTCTTTCAATCTATCTATCTATCTATCTATCTATCTATCTATCTATCTATCTATCTATCTGTCTGTCTGTCTGTCTGTCTGTTTGTCTGTCTGACTGACTGACTGCCTGTCTATCCAGGACTCAGATAAAGATAGAACTTGATGACATTTTGGAACTTGTTCAATTCTGAAATCATGTAAAGTAACAAAATGAATGTTATAAGATCAATGCTAATAAGCCTTCACTCTATCATACCCATGGAATGAGCAGTGACTCTAGAGTTAGGAGATTTTAGATCAAATACCACATATGATGCTTACTACCTATGTGATCATGGGAAACTCACAAGCATTTATAAGCTTGAGATTCTTCATGTACATGATGAAGAGTTTGAACTAATGGATCTCTGATATTTCTTTCAGCTCTACAACTGTGATGCTCAGACTAAAAAAAAAAAACATGTACTATGATTTAGATATTTGTAGTTTAAATGAGTTGGGCTAGTACTACAACAAATTCACTACTCCCTGCTTTCTCCCATGATATAAAATGAATACATAACAAGTACAGAGGTCTTCCAAATTTCATAGGCACAGTTATGTAGGATGAAATTTAGAGTGGATGGCCTGAATTCATATCTATCATTTGGAATATCATATATATATATATATATATCTGCATGTATATGATATGTTTATATTGCACAAAATTGCTGTGAGAGACAAAGAAAAGGAATAATATTGAGTAAAGGGTGTGGAGACATTAGGTCTTATTTTTCTTTGACTTACTTTTCTTAACATTTATCCAGTATTTCTTATTGTTACTGTTTCTCCTCATGGCCACAAAAATCATGAACAAGATGTTAAATAAAACAAACCACTTTTGATCTCAATAGATCAAATAGTATAGTCAAAGCACAGTTGACAATTTAGTGCTATTGTTATATCTAGATAGTTGAAGTGGGATTTGGAGATGCATCAAAAAGTAAGAAAATAAGTAGCTAAATTTTTCAAATATAAGTAATTGGTTAAGATTGATAGAATTACTATAATTCTTAGATGGATCATTATTATCTTAGAATTTAGAATTGGAAAACAAAAGAAAACAAAGCTTTAGAGGCCATTCTTCCCAAACCCATATGTTGACAGATGATGAGTAGATTTAGAAAAAAAAAATGAAGTGTCTTGTCAAAATCTCCAAAATATTAAGCATGAAATTAATCATAATTTAAGATGCTGATGGAATGAGATATATATGTAAATAGTGCTGTGATACATTCTTAAAGAAATAAATTATAATTCAAACAATTGGAGAGATATACAGTACTTATGTTTAACCTGAACCAATATAATAAAAATAAAAGCATTCCATTTTTTTTTTAGCATTTGGTGATTTACCAATCAGATTATCTTGTGGATTTTTCATAAAATATATAAATATATATTTATTTTGAAGAACAAAAATATATCAAGTAAAGTAAAAGTCCAAATGAAAGGGTTATAATATTACCATACCTTAAACCAAGGGTGCCCAAACTTTTTACATGGGGGGTTGGTTCACTGTCCTTTAGACAATTGGAGGTCTGGAATATGAAAACCTAACTCTAACCCTAAATCTAACTAACCAGGCAGCAGTATACACAGTGCAAAATCCCCTTCTTCAGATCACCACTCACCATGCTGATGTCTTCCATTGTATAGCTACTTAATCCTTTGTGAGGTGCCTCAATCTAAGGTGCCACACAATGGATTATGTCACAGGAAGTAGTACTGTATGTGAGTGACACCATGCTTTGTGGGCTGCCATATACTGTGCTCCTCTCACTCACCACCAATGAAAGAGCTGCCCCTTCCATGTGGCCTGTGGGCCATAGTTTGGGGACCCCTGCCTTAAACCATATAAAACAGCATCAGTAATTTTCAAAACAGTTTTGTTCTAATAAAAATGAAGAGTTCTAGATCATGTTATGGACTAAATAAACAAAATTTCAAAACCACAACAAACAGTAGCTCAATTTTGGATAAAACCAAGAATATAACTTCCTTAGAATACAGATCCTAAATTTATTTTTAAAAATTTCTGTCAAAACTAGAAAAAAATTTTGGTAGAAATTAGGCCTAAGTGAAATGCCATATATCATCTAGAATTTTATAACTTTAGATGTCTGAGTTAAAAAAATATTTATTTGAATACATTTTCCTTCATAATCTTATATATTTTGTTTTATGCATTTCAAAATGTCATGCTGAAAGAGGATTTCATAGGTTTCACCAAATTAAAAAGTAATTTTGTCTACATGAAATTCAAAAGCTTTTGTATGAACAAAATCAATTTATTGAAATGAACTATATAAAATATTTATGAAAATTATTACTGATGAAGTCTGATACCCAAGCTCTATAGAGGTGAGACCAAATACATAACTCCAAGACATATATCACCTAACTGAGAAAGGCTGGTTAGCCAATCACTTGAGATACACTTATTGAGCACCTTACTTAAAAATCAAAGTACTCTACTCTCCCTGGATATGCAAAGACTTAAAACTGAAACAAAGATTCCCCTCAAAGAGATTCTATTCTGATTAGTAAAACAGAATATTCATTTATTTGTAGACAAAATATTTATCAAAGAAAATATGGTGGATCACTGGAACCAGTGATAACCTCATGTAGAAGACTGAACACGAATTGAAAATGGAAAGAAATTTAGCATTTTAAAAGATCAGGGTGAGGAAAGAGTAAAATTGAAATAAGGAATGAGCAGTGCAAATACTCAGAGAAGGAGCTAACACCTCTAATGCTAGGTTCAGCATCGACCTTAATTTCCAGTATTCTTTTGCTATTTCATTGCCACATTTTTCAACTAAGAATTTTCTCTAGAATCAAAGTTTGTTTTCTCTTCATTCCCACCCCCCCCTCAAGTTAATGTTTAGAGGGAATTTTGTAGCTAAAATCTACTGACCATGGAGGTTCAAACCAATTAGCTGCCCTACTTAATGGAATCCAGCTTGGTTTCTTCAGCTAAAACAGCACAAACAGTGATATAATGATAAAAATGAAGTATAAATGGATTAATTGTGTGAATATACTCAAACTATACCAATCTTCTATGATTTCTTATGAGAATACAGCTCAGCAGGGGTATATTTAATTAGACTAAATGGGAGCATAACCCCAGTAGGCCATCCTTGCATTACAAAACTCAAATATTACTGGAAGCAATACCAAGAAATTTTTAATGCTAGGATTTCCATTATCTATCAGAAATGTTATTAAATTCCCATTATCTAGCAGACAACATTGTAATAAACACTGCCCCACTCCCTCCTCTACATTTTGATGCTGTCAGGCCAAAGCATAGTTTCTGGTTATGTCACTCTCTGGATTAATAGTGTGTAAGAGAAAGTGGATGTGAGCTAATAGTTAGGTCAAAAAGATTGATCTCAAAAGAAAACAAAAACAAATAATATCCATTGTAAATATGGGCTTTCTATGTCAGTTGACAATGCAAGATGTTTTCTACTTTGAACTTGACCTTTCTGAGAAAACTTCTAGATGGATTGCTGATTTTTTTTAGAATGATTGAATCTCAATTAGATTGTTCTATTCTATTCTATTCTACCTTGTCCAATGCTTTCAAATAATGACAAACTATACCCAGTAGACTTGTGTCAATTCATTGATTTCTCGGAAGCCACAATTATTTATAACCAAAAAAAGAAATCCTAATCACAAATGTCCTTGCAATGACGAATGGTTCAACATCACAAAAATCTGTACATCCTATGACGTATATCATCACAAATTATATAAATCAAAAATATATGTTCATGTCTAGTAGCTCAAATTCTAACAGGAAGTTTATATATCTAGACACACATATATTTAATATATAAATTAAGATATTCCATATATAGAGATATAAGAAATGTCTCATTTTTTTCTATTTGTAGTTCCACTGCTACCTTACATCCTTCCTTCCAATGAGAGAGAAAGAGAAAGAGGATATCCATATGTATCTCTATTGCTACATTAATGTAAAAGGATATGTCATAGTATAGAAAAACAAAAACAATCAAGGGGACAAGGGTTGATAGAGATTTTTATCACAAGAAAAAAACAAATTTTTCTGTGATGACTTTGGGTAACCCAAGGAATGACAATATTCTATAAGGAGAAACTCTATCACTAGCAGGCCTATATATGACAATCACATCATTATCTGTTTCTTAAGGCAACTGCTCAATTAAAAAAAATGTTGGTCCATGGGGTGTAAATGAAGGTCAGGATTTCTCATATCATTTCAATTTTTAGTGCTAGAGTCAACTTTAGTTCCATGAAGAAAATTGAAATTAATTGCCAGTAGTTAGGAATGCCAAAGGAAGGAGATTTTTAAAAAATCACTTTCATTTCTTCACAGTCATCAAAGATTAGTTTTAATAATGTTAGTTCTATTTCAGATTATAATATTATTCTGTGGAAATAGCATTAGAAATTGTCTAATCCATCCTCTTTCTCATTCTAGTAAAAAGGTGAAGCAAAAACCAAGAAAGGAGAAGTGACTTGCACAAAGTAATACTGCCTGGATCACATCAAGGTGATCAGTAACAGGATGTGCTTCTCATAGAGGTGATTGTGAATTGAAGTCCAGATAAGTAATACTAAATCTACTAGAAATTCTTCTTGAAAAGGCTTAATGAAGATTGGATTTGGCTGTCTCCTGATTGTAACAATGACGATACTTAGTTCTTACTATATTATGAAGATTAAATTGTTATCCCCTCTCTGTTTTTAGATTTTAATCCCCAAAGTGTTAATTCAGTATTTAAAGTGGATCTACCCATTTTAACTACAAAAAGGTGTTAACTAACCACAAAAAAGTTGTTAACTAACTACAAAAGCTGTGACACCCATTTCATACATTGAATGGGTAGTCCTAGAGAGAAGTGTCTGCTGTGATTGGTAGATGTAAAATTTAGGGGAGGTGACACAAGAGAAAAAGATCTTTAAATAGAGGAAACAGAAGCACAAGGAGGAATCAAGAGATCATTTCAGTCACTCGGAGGTGGCCTGGGATAGATCAGTCACTTGGGATTGAAATGAAGAAGAGTCACTTGGAGGAGAGGCTGGAAGATAAACATTTAGACTTGGATTGAAGACACTTGCCTGTGGAACTGGACCGCTATAGGAGTTTGTGCAGGAAAGCCTCAGGCTGCTTTCCTTTTAGAAGGTCACTGTGGGGAGTGAAAGGCTGACTTGGTCCCTTACCCTTTCTGGAGTGTGAAACTCTGAGAAAGGCTGATTGTCTTGATATTCCTTTTCCCTGATTGGTGCCTTAGAATTTCAAACTGATTCGGAGGAAACAGGAGCTTTCCCCCCTTCTCTCTCTCTCTCTCTCTCTCTCTCTCTCTCTCTCTCTCTCTCTCTCTCTCTCTCTCTCTCTCTCTCTCTCTCTCTCTCTCCCTCTCTCTCTCTCCCTCTCTCTTTATCTCTCTCTCCGTCCTTCCCCCCCCCTCTCTCTCTCTCTCTTTCTCTCTCTCTTTATCTCTCTCCCCCCTTTTCTCTTTTCCTTAATATCTTCCCTCTATTATAAAATAAACTACCATAAATTCCATTTACTTGAATTATTCATTTTGGGGTTTAGAAATTAAATTCCTGGCAACCACCAATTGAATATTCAAGTCTCAACCATAATAAATTTTTTTTAAATAATATTTTATTTGATCATTTCCAAGCATTATTCATTAAAGACAAAGTTCATTTTCTTTTCCTCCCCCCACCCCCATAGCTGACGCATGATTCCATTGGGTATCACATGTGTTCTTGATTTGAACCCATTGTCCTGTTGTTAGTATTTGCATTAGTGTTCATTTAGAGTCTCTCCTCTATCATGTCCCCTCAACCGCTGTAGTCGGGCAGTTGCTTTTTCACAGTGTTTCTACTCCCATAGTTTATCCTCTCCTTATGAATAGTGTTTTTTCTCCTAGATCCCTACAGATTGTTCAGGGACATTACACCCCTACTAATGGAGAAGTCCATTACGTTTGATTATACCACAGTGTATTAGTCTCTGTGTACAATATTCTCCTGGTTCTGCTCCTCTCGCTCTGCATAACTTCCTGGAGGGGAGGTTGGTTCCAGTCCCCATGGAATTCCTCCACTTTATTACTCCTTTTTGCACAATAGTATTCCATCACCAACATATAAAACACTTTGTTCAGCCATTCCCCAATTGAAGGGCATCCCCTCGTTTTCCAATTTTTGGCTACCACAAAGAGCACAGCTATGAATATTTTTGCACAAGTCTTTTTGTCCATTATCTCTTTGGGGTACAAACCCAGCAGTGCTATGGCTGGATCAAAGGGTAGACATTATTTTATCGTCCTTTGGGCATAGTTCCAAATTGCCCTCCAGAATGGTTGGATAAGTTCACAACTCCACCAGCAATGAATTAATGTCCCTACTTTGCCACATCCCCTCCAGCATTCATTACTTTTCTTTGCTATCATGTTCACCAATCTACTAGGTGTGAGGTGATGCCTCAGAGTTGTTTGATTTGCATCTCTCTGATTATAAGAGATTTAGAACACATCTTCATATGCTTATGAATAGTTTTGATTTCTTTATCTGAAAACTGCCTATCCATGTCTCTTGCCCATTTATCAATTGGAGAATGGCTTAGATTTTTGTACAATAGATTTAGCTCTTTATATATTTGAGTAATTAAACCTTTGTCAGAGGTTTTTACGAAGATTTTTTCCCAATTTGTTGTTTCCCTTATGATTTTAGTTACATTGGTTTTGTTTGTACAAAAGCTTTTTAATTTGATGTAGTCAAAATTATTTATTTTACATTTTGTTACTCTTTCTATGTCTTGCTTGGTTTTAAAGTCTTTTCCCTCCCAGAGGTCTGACATGTATACTATTCTGGGTTTACCCAATTTACTTATGGTTTCCTTCTTTATCTTTAAGTCATTCACCCATTTTGAATTTATCTTGGTGTAGGGTGTGAGGTGTTGATCAATTCCTAATCTCTCCCACACTGTCTTCCAATTTTCCCAGCAGTTTTTATCGAATAGTGGATTTTTGTCCTAAAAGCTGGGAACTTTGGGTTTGTCATATACTGTCTTGCTGAGGTTGGTTGCCTCCAGGCTATTCCACTGATCCTCCTTTCTGTCTCTTATCCAGTACCAAATTGTTTTGATGATTGTTGCTTTGTAAAATGTTTTAAGGTCTGGGACTGCAAGGCCCCCATCATTTTTTTTTCATTATTTCCCTGGATATCCTTGATCCTTTGTTCTTCCAAATGAACTTTGTTATGGTTTTTTCTAAATAAGTAAAGAAATATTTTGGGAGTTCAATGGGTATGGCACTAAATACATAAATAAGTTTGGGTAGGATGGTCATTTTTATCATATTGGCTCATCCTATCCATGAGCAGTTAATGTTTTTCCAATTGCTCAAGTCTAGTTTTAGTTGTGTGGAGAGTGTTTTGTAGTTGTGTTCATATAGTTCCTGTGTTTGACTCGGGAGATAGATTCCTAAGTATTTTATTTTGTCTTAGGTACTTTTGAATGGGCTTTCTCTTTCTAGTTTTTGCTGCTGAGCTGTGTTGGAGATGTATAGAAATGCTGATGACTTATGTGGGTTTATTTTGTATCCTGCAACTTTGCTAAAGTTGTTGATTAATTCAATTAGCTTTTTGGTTGAATCTCTAGGATTCTTTAAGTAGACCATCATGTCATCTGCAAAGAGTGATAACTTGGTCGCCTCCTTGCCTATTTTGATGCCTTCAATTTCTTTTTCTTATCTAATTGCTACTGCTAGTGTTTCTAGTACAATGTCAAATAGTAGAGGTGATAATGGGCATCCTTGTTTCACTCCTGATCTTATTGGGAATGCATCTAGTTTATCCCCATTGCAGATGATATTGGCTGATGGTTTTAGATATATACTGTTTATTATTTTTAGGAACGCCGCTTCTATTCCTATGCTTTCTAGTGTTTTTAATAGGAATGTGTGTTGCATTTTATCAAAGGCATTTTCTGCGTCTATTGAGATAATCATGTGATTCTTGTTGGTTTGCTTGTTGATGTGGTCAATTATGTGGATGGTTTTCCTAATATTGAACAAGCCCTGCATCACTGGTATAAATCCTACTTGATCATGGTGGATGACCCTTCTGATCACTTGCTGGCGTCTTTTTGCTAGTATCCTATTTAAGATTTTTGCATCTATATTCATTAGGGAGATTGGTCTATAGTTTTCTTTCTCTGTTTTTGACCTGCCTGGTTTTGGAATCAGTACCATGTTTGTGTCGTAAAAGGTGTTTGGTAGAAATCCCTCTTTGCTTATTATGTCAAATAGTTTGTATAGTATTGGGATTAACTGTTCTCTGAATGTTTGATAGAATTCACCGGTGAATCCATCAGGTCCTGGGGATTTTTTCTTAGGAAGTTCTTTGATGGCTTGTTGGATTTCATTTTCTGAGATGGGATTATTTAAGAATTTTATTTCTTCTTCTGTTAGTCTAGGCAGTTTGTTATTTTGTATATATTCATCCATATCACCTAAATTGGTGTATTTATTGCCATATTATTGGGCACAGTAATTTTTAATGATTGCCTTAATTTCCTCTTCATTGGAGGTGATGTCCCCCTTTTTGCCTTTGATGCTGTTAATTTGCTTTTCTTCTTTCCTTTTTTTTAATTAGATTGACCAGTACTTTGTCTATTTTGTTTGTTTTTTCAAAGTACCAGCTTCTTGTCTTATTTATTAAATCAATAGTTCTATCACTTTCGATTTTATTAATTTCTCCCTTAATTTTTAGGATTTCTAGTTTGGTTTTCTGATGGGGGTTTTTAATTTGATCGCTTTCGAGTTTTTTTATTTGCATTTCCAATTGATTGATATCTGCTCTCCCTGGTTTGTTAATATATGCACTCAGGGATATGAATTTACCTCTGATTACCTCTTTGGCTGCATCCCAATAGGTTTGAAAGGATGTCTCGCCATTGTCATTTTCCTCGGTGAAATTATTAATTGTTTCTATGATTTTTCTCTAACTAAAAATTTTGGAGTATCATATTGTTTAATTTCCATTTAGTTTTTGATTTGGTTTTCCATGTAAGATTACTGATCATTATTTTTATTGCCTTGTGATCTGAAAAGGCTTCATTAATTATTTCTGCTTTTCTGCATTTGTGTGTCATGTTTCTGTGACCTAATGTATGGGCAATATTTGTGAATGTGCCATGTGGTGCTGAGAAGAAGGTGTATTCCTTTTTATCCCTATTTATTTTTCTCCATGTCTATTATGTCTATTATTTCTAATTTTTCTAAGATTTCATTCACTTCTTTTGCTTTTCTCTTTATTTTTTGATTTGATTTATCTGAATTTGATAATGGTTGGTTTAAGTCTCCCAGTAATATGGTTTTACTGTTTATTTCTTCCTTCAATTCTCTTGGTTTCTCCATTAAAAATTTGGGTGCTATATTATTTGGTGCATACATGTTGATTAGTGATATTTCCTCATTATCTAAAGTCTCTTTTTAACAAAATATAATTACCTTCCCTATCCCTTTTGATCAGGTCTATTTTTGCTTTGGCTTTATCACATATCATGATTGCAACTCCTGTCTTCTTTCTGTCAGTTGAGGCCCAGAAAATCTTACTCCACTGTTTAATTCTGACCTTGTGGGTGTCTACCTGCCTCATGTGTGTTTCTTGAAGACAACATATGGTAGGGTTTTGGATTCTAATCCATTCTGCTATTTGTCTACGTTTTATGGGTGAGTTCATCCCATTTACGTTCAAAGTTATGACTGTCACTTGTGGACTCCCTGACATTTTGTTATCCTTCCGTAATTTTAACCTTTCTTCTTCAGCTCTACCTTTTAGTCCAGTGATTTACTTTAAATCAGTCCCCCTTGTCCCCTCCCTTGATATCAACCATAATAAATTTACAACTTCCATTCATTGTGAAGAAGGTCTTGCCAAGCACTGTAGGATCAAAGAATTTCAACATAAAAAATAAATTAAAGGCCATCTATATCAACCCTTCACTGGAATATCTACAATGGATTTAATATTTAAGGATTTAATTTCACTAATGAAGAAATTGAAACAAAGATTACTCAAGTGGTTTACTCATTTTACATATCTAGTAAATATTTGAAAGAGATTAACATATTGGGGATGGAGCCAAGATGGCAGAGATGGTATATGGATCCATCTGATTTCTACCAAAAAGCAATGATATCATGCCTTAAAATGAATTCAGAAGCAACATAACCATTAAAAAGGCAAAGTGACATAATATTTTAGCCCCAAACAATTTAGAAGTATGGCACAAGGGAGCTAGTGCACCAAGATGGAAGTGAAACACAGGGTGCCAAGACAGGACCCATCATGGCAACCAGCCTTGAGCTCAACTGAAGGAGAAACCAAGGCTTCTAGAGCTCTCAATCATAAAGGGTAAGGTGAAATGGGGGTATTGGACAAGTGCTCAGAAGGAGAATATAGAGCACAGTTTTAGAGGGAAGTCATGGGAAGCAAGGGACCCTGGCTATAGTTCCAAGGATAAAAGAAAGAGTACTTGGAGTGATTCATAGATCACAGTACAGACCAGGAGAGTAATAAATACATCTCTTCTTGCATTATACCTTGTAAGAACTAAAAGAAGATGTTCAGTATAAGCTCTGAAGACAACTGCACAAGGAACCTGAAGCTTCACCACAGTTACAGAGCCCAACATTAACATGTATTTTGTAACTAAAAGACACAAAAATGAGCAAATAAAAATTTCTCAACATAGAAAATAATTTTAGTAACAAGAAATACTCAAACTCAGAAGATAACAAAGTCTATATTGCTGCATTCAAAATCATCAGAAAAAAATAGGTATTTCTATCAAGCACAAAGAGAATTAAAGGAAGAACTTAAAAAGGGTTTTTTAAATGAAATAAGAAAGGTTGAAGAACAATTGTGAAAATAAATGAGTGATACAAGAAAATAATGAAAAAAAAATGAACTTGTTGGTAAAAGAGGCACAAAAATCCTGAACAGAATAGACCAGTTGTTAATAGAGGCATAAAAATGCAAGGAAGAGATTAACTTTCAAAAAATCATCATTTGTCAAATGGAAAAATATATTTAAAAATGCACTGAATAGAACAAAAATTCTTAAGACAGAATTGGGTCTTTGGAAAAAGAGGTTCAAAAATTCACTGAGTAAATTCTACTTTTTAAAGTAGAATTGGACAAATATAAAATGAGGTACATAAACTCACTCAAGAAAAGCATGCCTCATAATTTTGAATTATGCCCAAAGTGATTCACTTAATTTTATTTTTTGAACCCTTACATTTCATCTTAGAATCAATATTGTGTATTGGTTCCAAGGCAGAAAAGTGGTAAGAGCTAGGCAATGGGGGTTAAGTGACTTGCCCAGGGTCACACAGCTAGGAAGTGTCTAAGGCCAGATTTGAACCTAAGACTTCCTGTCTCTAGGACTGGATCTCAATCCAACGAGCTACTTAGCTGCCACAATTTTTTTTTTAATTTTCTCAAAGGGCTTTAAAAGACTGTCTGACCTTTGATCCCATCATGCAAGTCTTAGGTTTGTACCCCAAAGAGATAAGGAAAAAGACTTGTAGGAAAAAAAAATATTCATAGCTTCACTATTTGTGGTGACAAAAAAATTGAAAATCAGAGGATGTCCCTTGATTTAATTTTTATTTATCTAATTAATGTTGATGTAAAATATTTTTGTATTATTATAGAAAACTTTACTTTGTTTTAGAAATGTTTGTTTATATCCTTTGACCACTTATCAATTGGGGAATGACTTGTATTCTTATATATTCAAGTCATTCCTTTTTTAGATACACAAAATATAATTGCACCATTACAATTACTGCTTATTACATTTCATCCTATTTACCCCTCTTTAATTTCTGACCTCTATATCCCCCAATTTTCCCTACAGGACCACTTTTATTTTCCTGTAGGTTTAGATAGCTTTCTATATCCAATTAGTTGTTTATGTTATTACCTCATTGATCTAATTCTGATGAGACTAAAATTCACATGCTCCCCACATTTCTCTCATCTTTCCCTCTACTGGGAATGATCTTTCATGTCTCTTTTATGTACAATAAACACATTCTTCTTTTTCATGTCTTAATTAAATATTATGTTTTACCATCTCATCATATTCAACTCACAACTTTGCTCTCTATCTATGTATTATCTTCTAATTGCCCTGATAATGGCAAGATTCATTGGAATTACAAGAATCATCTCCCCATGTAGGGATGTGGACAATTTCCCATTCAGCTCTTGTCTTTTCAACAAGAATATTTAGAAGTCCTCTATTTCATTGAATACTCATATTTCCCCACAAAGTATTATGCTCAGTTGTTCTGGGTAAGAGCTTCTTGGCTGACATTCTTGTTCCTTTGCCTTCTGGAATATCATATTCCAGTCGCACAAATCCTTTAATATAGGAGATGTAAAGTTTTGTGTTATCTTCAACGTGACTTCATAAAATTTGAATTGTTTCCTGTTACCTGATTTTAATATTTTCTCCTCAACATAGGAGTTTGGGTATTTGGCTACAATGTTTCTGGGATTTATTCATTTGGGATCTCTTTCAGGAGGTGATCAGTGGAGTCTTTTAGTTTTATTTATTTTTTTTTTGATTCTAGAATATCAGGGCAGATTTTGAGAGGTCCTACATTCAAATTTAGCCTCAGACTCTGCCTAGCTGTGAGAACCTGGGCAAGTCACTTAACCCTCATTACCTCAACCTTACTGCTATTCTGCCTTGGAAACAATACACCATATTGATTCTAAGATGGAAAGTAAGGATTTTTTAAAAAGGCAAATTCATACTGGATATCAGTGCCAAAATAAACTAAGATAGCACCATCAGGATGAATTCCATAGAAGGTACCCATAAATAGAGCTAGATGATACAGTAGTTAAAGTGCTGAGTATGGAGTCAGAAACCTGAGTTCAAAGATGGCTTTAAATATCTACTAGCCCTTTTGCACTGTATGATGTACTTAACCTCAGCTTTCTCAATTATTAAATGAGGATAATAGTCTCTATTATTAAATTATTATAAGTTCTCAATTATTAAATGGGGATAACCTGTCTCTCAGATTTGAAAGAATCAAATGAGATAACATTTGTAAAGTGCTTACTGTAGTTCCTCACAAATAGAAGGTGCTATATGAAAGATTATTCATTTTCTCCCACCTTCTTCCCTGGCACACTTGTAGCCCGGAGGCCCACATGTACAACCTCCATTAACAAAATTAAATCACTTATTTCAATATTATGTATAACTATGAAAACATGTTCAGAACTAGTGGAGTGATATCTTCTTTTTCCAAGCAGAGGGACAATGGAAAAGGTAAGCATTGGGTCAATGATAACCCAGATGTCCTGATAATATATGTGAGACTTTGTGTGGAGTGTCAGGCAGTAACATTCATTTTACTTGGCCCCATCCCATATTTCATTCTTCTGACAAACAATGGGCTTCATCTTTAGCACAGCCCTGGCTCCAGTCATTCTCCATATAATTGATATGTCAAAGTTTCCATGTATGAGTAATATGACAGCTGCCAAAAGCCTAGCCTATGAGTAGATTTACACTGCCATTTAAGTGAGTGACAACTGAATCCAAATCCTAAAGAAGAATAGCATGCTTGATTATCAAAGTAATATGCAAAGGCAAGAGGAAAGAATATTTCAGGGGAAAAATGAGCAATATTTTATGATATAAGGTAGGGATAGAATCTGCATATGTTAGGAAAGATCTCTTTTTCACATGCTACCCCTAATTCATGCTTGGTGAAGCCAGGTCTAGCATCCTTTGGGAGACAGATAGATATTCACAACTGGCACAATTTTTTTTGGCACATTCACTTAAAAATATCTTTGGGGAATGACATAATGTGCCTTTTATGGGTTAATGTGTAGTTGACTTTGGAAACAGCAAGTGTCTGATTCCTAATATTTGTAATCTGTTCTGTTGCTGGGTTTTATGTTCATGTCCAATAGGCAGTTTGTGCATAGAACTTCCTGTGCAAACCTGACTGTGGTTGGATTTCCCTTTGGATTATTTGAAGTCAACAGAAAGAAAAATGACATGTTAGTGCCAGACACCATTTCCTAGTCATAAATCATACCATGATTCTGAATAAAAGTGGGTGCTCAAAGAAATGGAAATTGTGTGTGAAAACATAATAGAAATACCATTTTCAGAGGAAGAATATCTCTGTTTGGATCTCAGCTCTACAATTCATTAAATTGCTTGATTTCGTACATCACTCTGCCTCCTGCAATTCAATTTTCTCATCTATAAAATAGGATAATATATATTGTATAAAAGTTTTAGAATCTTACAGAAGGCCAGACATAATGGTATTCTTTAAAGGTCATCTAGTGTGGACAAGAGAGAGATACTGAAGGCACTAAAAGGACTGGATTTTGCAATGAAATTCTCATGCAAGAAGGAAATAGAACTTTGACTGGCAATGGGGGTGGGACTGGAATCTTCATCTAAGAAAAACAGGACACTTGGGAAAATATTCTTGTCTCTTCTGAACTGAGAAGGGAAAGAACAACTTAGCTGAGCTTAGCCTGCTATAATCCCTTAATTGATCTGAAGAGACCCAGATAGCCATCTTTCCTTTAAGTGGTGGATAGTGACTTTTTCCCTTTGGGGAAAGAAATAGACTATCCACTCCGAAGACTTTCTTTCAAAACTGTATCTCTGTATTAGGAAATTACACCAGTTTGACTCCGCAATGGTCTTCTGGGACTTAGGTCCCTAGATCTCAGCCCTCAAACCTTAAGGGGAATTTAGGTGGAAAATAGAATAAGGACATCCTGTTTCCCTCTTCCTGAACCTACTTTCCAACTAATAAATAGATCTTATAACTTACCAAAGAACTAGACATTTCTTCTTCAGTGTACTAAGGGAATCACAGATTATTAATCATCCAGAGAAGAGAACAGAAACCAGAGACTGAAGGGGATTTCCTCTTACACTTCAGTTCTGGACATTGCTCCAACTTCACCTTCTCTGGGACATCTCTGCTTGGGAGAGGAAGTAGTGCTTCTCCTTATCTTTTCCCTCCCTTTCAGAGACCAGTCAAACTTTGGTTCCTGAACTCCTGCTAGTATACTAGTTAATATGACAATGAAGAAAAATGATGTCTACAGTAACAAAATAGTTTTTTTCCAACTTCCCATAACCATAAAATAATAGCAAAAGGATTTGAAGCCCTAATTATTATAGTACAATTTAAGCACTCTTCCTTCAGTTTGGAGGGAGGTTCAACTTTAATAATTTCAGTCAAGTTTTTTGAAAGCTTTAAAGTTGTTTACAAGTCCATATCAGATTATTTAACTTCTTAGGGAGTAGGCAGGGGTAGGTGGGAGAGAATATGGATCACAAAATGTCAGAAAACAAGTCTTGAAAATTATTTCTCCATGTTATTGGAAAAAAAGGAATAGATATATATGCATGTATAAAGATGTACCCAACTGTAATGTCTTGCTAATTGCCTTGTCACTTGCTTAACGTTATTATTGATTGCAAATGGTTTTATAATTTCATTAGGTTAGGAAAATTAGGAGGTTTCTCTACAAAGAATGTTTCTACTTATGCAAAGGAAAATCCCATTTGCTCCTTACACAAAGTGTCAGAAAGATTGTTTGATGTGAAACATGAAATATTGTAAAACAAGATCTACTTTGCACACATTAAGTCAAGCTCTCTCACTATAAGTATTATTAAAGTACTAATAATACAATGGGCCATATCTTTAATACTTCTCAATTCTTCTCCCATGGCAAGCCTACCATCTTACCCTTTCTCTCCATGTTCACAGATGCCACTCTAGTTCAGGCTCTTATCACATCTCCTATGGATTATTGTAATCCCCATCTATTAAGTCTCCATATTTCTAATATTATATTTAATCAAATCACACCTTATATTTCTATATTATAGTTATTCTTAAAACAGTCTGATCATAGTATTCTGTGGTTTATGAAACCTCAGAGCTGGACTCTTGTTTTACAGATGAAATGCAAAGTCCAGTCTCTGATATTCATAATAAAATCTTTCACAATCTATTGCTAACCTTTTTTTTCCAGTTTTATTTCATATCATTTAGCCTCATATGTCTGTATGCCAAGCTAACCACTCTGTTCCTGTTTCATATCAAATAACAGTTTTAATCCCACAGTCTTCCTTTGCACAAACTGTTCCCTATACTTTGTATGCTATCCCTCCTTACTTCTTTTTCAAATAATTATCTTCCTTCAAGATTCACTTCAAAACAACCTCCTATATGATGTGTTTTCTGATGTTTCCAACTGTTAGGTGCATCCCCAAATACAATAAGATAAACAGACATTTATATTTATTTTTTAAATTATTTATTTGTTTATATGTTTCATGGTAAGAATTTAAATTCTATCAGGACAGAATTTTCTTTTTATTTCTTTTTGCCCCCAGTGCTTCCCCAGATAAAATGAATAATTAATTATAGTTATACTGAATCATTATATCTACTATCAAACATAAAAGTGATAGTTTCATAAAATGAGTTTCAGAATCATAAAGAACTATATAAATGAAAGTAATTGCAATTATATTTATGGAATGAAGGGTAAAGAAAAATTGATTCAATAGCTTTGAGATTTTATTCTCCTAACCCACAATGAGTTTCTTCTGTCCTTTTCTTTAGTCTTCATATTGTTTTGAAGACCCTTGGCATGAAGGTTTTTTTTTCTTTTTTTTGCCTTCTGGTATAGAAGAAAAGAATTAAGAGCTTTAAAATGTAGTATTTGATGTGCTATCATAAGACAAAACAATGAAAATGCTGCTCTTCAATGCTTCAGTATGTAGTTGGTCATTTTCTGTAGTGTTTGATTCTTTATGTGTTATATGTGGTTTTCTTGGCAAAGATATTAGACTCGTCCCTTCTTTAGCTCATTTTACAGAGGAGAACTTGGGGAAAAAAGGGTTAATTGACCCATCTACCATCATACAACTAGTAAGTGTCCAAGGCCAAAGTTGAACTCAAGAAATTAAGTCTTCCTGACTTCAGGTCTGGCATTCTATCTATTTTGCCACCTAATTGCCTATGCTATAGGTTGACAAGAGTTAAAATCATCTTCATGTACATAAGAAAGGCCACAATTAACACTCTAATGTTATTAGTAGAACTATAGAAATTGGTCCAGAAATAGGAGGTTACTACCTCAATGCAGAAGTTATATTTGATCAATGAAGTAGGACTACTTTTTAGCTACACCCCCCCCCCCGCCCCATCAAAAGCAGTAACTTTAGATCTTAGGAAATGAACACCTTTGTTTCTAGTGATGTGATCTGAGCTGCTTGCTTCCATGAAGCAGGTTATAATAACACAGGAATGTTTGTAATTTTCCAAATGAGGTACAGGGGCAAAAATTGGCCCTATTGTCCTTTCCTGATAATATGTCAATACATTTTTTTTGTTCTGTCAGTTTCATATTAGGATTAGAGAGATGTGCCAACGGAGTGTTTATAGGGTATTTGAGACTTCATAACTAGGAACTTGATGATGCCTACCTTTCTGTGGGTACTATTAAAGAACTAAAAAAAAACATGATGGAATTGATCAGTTTTTGGAAATTGGCAACAAATTAAGGAAATTGGTTCTCCAGGGAGGACACATTAAAGAAAAGATAATAAAGATCATGTGAAAACAATCTTCCACAGTGAACCACATTTTTTACCACCTTGAATTTTGAATGTTTAGAGAATGTAAAATCACATTGTGTTTATTGCTGGTGCCAAAATAGATTTTATTCAGTGGAACTAACTTTTCCTTTACAGGTTCGTATAATAAGATATCTGTGCTGTAGAATCCAGATAGCTCAAGATCACCTGCAAGATGTTACAACAGCTCAAACTCCATTCGATATACCTCTAATAATAAAAATTACATAAAGCATAAAACAAGGAGAGATATGCTAACCAAAATATTTGCCACTGCTGTGTAGAAGCCCTAAAAAAGTATTCATGTCAAAGACAGATTACTCATAGATGGTGAAGTCCTATGGATGATTTGGTTGTGCATAGGTTAAAACAAAGAACCACTGAGGAACTCCAAAGAGGAACCAAAGTAAAGGTTTTCAGCAAGGAACAGTAGGACAAAATAATAAGACTAGTCTCACCAAGAGAGTAAGGAATGGCAGATAGATAACCAGAATGCTCCTGTAATATACATACATTGCCATGGGAAAGTGAGAAACATTTCAGATATTTTGGTAGTTCACTTTTTTGGAAGGAATAGATGAGTTTCATATAGGATAAACAGAGACAGATTACAATCCTTATATGGGGGGCATATAGTCAATGAGTGAAAACACAATTTTTTTTTATTTGAGCTCAGAAAAAAATACAGAATTCTAACAGAATATTTTAGAGTTCATTTTACTTATTTTTTATTTTAGTACATAATTTCCATAGAGCTGACAAGAATTTCAATCTTGGCTATACATGTATTATCACACAAAACATATTTATATATTATTCACTTTTGTAAGTAAATAATCATATAGGACCAAAACCCTAAATCATATACCCAAATAAACAATGATAAATCATGTGTTTCATCTTCATTTCTACTCCCATAGTTCTTTCTCTAGAGGTGGGGAGTATTCTTTCTCATAAGTCCTCAAAATTGTCCTGGATCATTGTGTTGCTGTTAGCAGCAAAGTCTATCACATTTAATTGTTTCACAATCTTGCATTTACTTTGTATAATGTTCTCCTGCTTGTGCTTATTTCCTTCTGCATCAAATCACATAGGTCTTTCCAGCTCTTTCTGAAATTATCCTGTTCATTATTTCTCAAAGTACAGTAATATTCCATGACCATCATTTACCACAGTTTGTTCAGCCATAGCCCAATTGAGGGACATCCCTTTAGCTTCCAATTCTTTGCCACCACAAAAAGAGCAGCTATAAATATTTTTGAACAAACAGGCCCTTTCCCATTTTAGTTTTATCTATTTGGGAAACAGGCCCAGTAGTGGTATTACTGATGGAAAGATTTATATTTTTATAGCCCTTTCATCATAATTCCAAATTACCCTCAGGAATGGTTGAATCAATTCACAACTCCACCAGCAATGCATTAGTGTCACAATTTTGCAACATCCCCTCAAACATTTATCATTTTCCTTTATTTTCATATTGTTCAATCTGATATGTGTGAGGTGGTACTCAGAGTTGTTTTAATTTGTATTTCTGTAATCAAGAAGGAGTTAGAGCATCTGAAAACTGTCTATTCATATCTTTTGATTATTTATCAATTAAGGAATACTAGAATTCTTTAAGGAAACATACACACATTCAAATATACTTTAACACAATATTTATTATATTTTTTCTGAAGCATAAGCAATGGATTATCTTTTTTTTTGCATTGATAGGGAAACAATTCCTCTCCAAATATATTAAGCATTTTTTTTGAGAATTACATTCAGGACTCCCAGATGAATGGGTCAAATTGAATATATTTAACCTATATGCCTCCTGTGAACTACAAGATCATATAGGATTCCAGAAGTTTAAGAGTTTAACTCATACTGATTTCTCATGAGAACAACAAAATGAAGAAAATTGTTTCTATTCTGTGTGTCGGGTGAGTGTTGTGCTTTTCCATGTAAGGTGTTTAAATTCAGTTAAGAAAAAGAAATATGTTCACTGGGTAGCCAACAGGGAGCTCTAGGTTGTAAAATTTAGATAACTTCTACATCTCTGTTCTGCTAGGAATCATCTGTTTTTGTTAATGGCAGATTTGACAAATTAGGGTTTCTTGTATTCTTTGATTATTTCAACAATTTAAAAAAATTATTAAAAGATAAATATCAACTATTTTGTTTTCAAATCTGAACAAAGTCCATAAGATATATTGAAATTTTATTAGAATATCTAAATGGGTTATTTGACAGAAAATAGATAAAATTCATGCTACAAAGTTAACAACTATACAATATTCTTTCAATAATGGAAACAAAAGTTCTTTTAATTTGCAAACTGAGAATCATGAAGATTATAAGAGTGTTAATGGTCTTAAAAAAAGTTGAGCAAACATCATATGTAATTACTCTGCAGGGAAATGCTGCTTAATTAAAATGTAAAGTCATTCCATTAGCATACACACCTGCTACTCCTATGGTTCATTTCTTCTTGGAAAAGCTCTACCCATGATTAGGACTACTTCAGTTCATTTCTTTTGTAAAACCCACTTCACGTTTTTCTCTTTAGTCATACTTGAATCTATTCTGAATTCATATATGGGCAGTAATGATAGAAATATCAGTTGAAGAACTAGTATTATTTTGACTTTTGGCTCCTAGATGGCAACACCAAATTCTCAATGTGAAAGTGCTATGTTTTCATTTCTGTAGATTCAACACAGACAACATTAATTATCTCCCAAATAAATTAGGAAGATAGTAATAGAGGACCTACATTCATTAATGAGTTCATAATCTGGGCAGTTATATGCCTGTAAATTTAAAGAAGTAACTGTTGTATTTTTTGGTAACTCAATATTAATAAACACGATCATGGGGAATAGTAGAGGCAACACAAGTTTGGAAAAAGACTAAATCTCTTCTATTTTTAATGAGACAGATCTATATATTTGCCAAGACAAAGATGGATAGAAAGACAGAGAGAGGCTGACAGAAAGAGATGATGAGAGGAGAAAATAGAATTTTAAAAATAAAGACCATTGAACTTACCTTTGATTACTGGAAAAAATACAATATTTTAGTAACATTAGGGTATATTGAAAAGGAAATGGTTAAGTGCCTATCATGTACAAATAGCACGGTACTATCAAGTATGGGCCATGCTCATTAATCTCATTTACTATCTTTAAAGAGTCCATATTTTAAAGGAGATGTCATAAATCAAGACATACATTATATATCATGAGCTTAAAGGCTGAAGTGACTTGAGTGGCAATTTCAATTAGGCCAAAGTTTATTTTAAAAATGAGGGAAAGCAGTATTAAGTCATGCAAATGTTATGCATGAGAGGAAGGATTTGAACTTGAATCTTATAAATCTTATATATAAATCTTATAGCTTTGGACTCCATCAGAAATATGATAATTGTCAATGAGGATCACTATAAATACTTACAGTGATTAACAAAAGTTATCAAATTCCTAAAAGTACAATGTAGGGAAAGCCTGGTAGAATAGCTAAAATGGGCTGACCAAAACAAGTGTTATTTCTAGAAATATAGAAATGGTAATCCCTTTTTTTCACCTCTCAATGGAGACTCATGAATAGTGTCTTGTTAATTTTTTAATGACATGGATTAGAATAATGTTTAAAATCTGGAAAATGTGTAGAGGAAGGGAATGAGCATAATGAAGGTCCAGAGGGAGGTTAAGGATAATATTGGCAAGTATTTGAAAGCCTATCTCTCAGAGGAAAGTATAAACTTATTCTATTTATTCCTCTAGGGAAAAATCAGGTGGGAACATTTCTTTAGAATATTTTACATGGTTACATGATTCATGATCCCCTCAATTTTTTTCCTACCCACTCCCAAACCTGAGAAGCAGTTCCACTGGGTTATACAATTACCATTGTTCAAAACCCATTTGCATTGTATAATTGAAAATCTGTTACCCTAAAAAAGAACTACATTTCCCAGGAGCCCACCAACTTCTTGTCATTACATACTTCCTGTAGACAGGGGATATTAGGTGGGAATGTGGAGGGTCCTGCCTCTTTACTTCCTGTCCTGAGCTTGGTGGTGGTAAGGTGAACATTTAAACTGGCTGATCAGCCATGGGCACATGGTCTTTATTTTGTATCCTCTTTATTCCTTGATTTCTAATGATCATTTAATAAAACCCTTAAAACATAATATTATATTATATTTATGATTTGAGATAAATTTTAATTTTTTCATTGATGAAAACCCCACTAGTCAGATAAAAACTTCTCAATTTTTTTAAAGATAGATAGCCTAGATACATTTTTTAATCCAGGTTTCTCCTGCCAAGGCTTTTTGTCCACCCCACCCATCCACCCACCACTGCATACTCTGAGAGAACTCTGAACTCTCCTTAGAGCTGGTGCCTTTTTCTTTTCCTACATTTTTCCCAGTTGCTCTCTGGGCTATTTATAGCTGGGGGATTGTGTTTATGCCCATGTTCCTTAGTTCCTCATTGCTGCTTCTGGCAATCCTTGACCTGATCTCCGGCCCCAACACTGACTGTTGTTGTTGGTTCTGCTGGGCTACTGGTACCTGCCAATGTGTCTTTGGAATTCACAAACTTGGAGCAGATCTCTATGTAATTGGTAAAAACTGGGGTGTTTTTTCTTTAGGCAATAATTAGCCTCCTAACTCCCTCTCCATATCACTTGAGAAACTAATGTTTTACCACAGGGGGAAAAGGAAGAAGGAAGTCATTCTTCCAAAAAAGAAGTAAATTACAAGCATGGCACACTCTTTGAAAGAGCTGTGCATTACCTATTTCAAACAGCTTCCAGCTTTAAGATGTTTTTTTCTTCATTAGTGCACTTATCTTTTCATTTATCTTGCCTGAAACCACCAAAATGTGGTTGCCAAAACTATGAATGTTAAAAAATTTAAATACCAAACTCTGTAAAGGTTTTGGCCAAACTGTAAGGATAATTTTTAGTGTTTTGACTTAAAATCGAAAATAAATGGTTGCCATGGGAAATTTCAAAATAAGAAAATACACAAGTCATCTGGGATTTATGGAGATTTTAATTAATATAAATGAAGGAATTAAGGGAAGGAGAGAGAGAGAATAGCCAAGCAGTAAAAAAGAACCTAGGCCAAAATGGCCTAGGCTTGAGCCCAAGGGAGAGAGAGTTAGTCTTTATCACTCACCATAAGATCATCTCCAAGCAAGCTCAATCCCAAACTCACTTCCAGTCCCCAATTCAACTCCAAACTCCAATCACTCCAACTGACTTCCAATCCAAAACTCCTATTACCTGAACTGACTTCTCCTTTTAAAGAAATTTTCTCTTATGTCATCTCCCTTAAATTTTCACATCTACCAATCACAGTAGATGCTTTTTCTCAGGACTACCCATTCTTAGCTCTCATCTTCTTTTGTTCTCACCTTCTCTGGTTAGATAAAATCCTCTGAGTATTTCACACCTCTTTAGTTAAGCTTGCTTGTTGTAAGTTGCTTGGCCTTATAGTGATTAATTTAATCTTTATAGGTACTTAGCATAATTTTGTATTAGATGTAAAAATATACCTAGCTTAAGATTTTAACTTTACTATGAGTATGAGTTGGGGACTTTTCATTGTTCAATCAGGAGTTTGCAACTTTATCTTCCCCTAGGGCACTGTATGAGTAGAGTTGAGTAATTTTAAAAGTTCTCAATAGATTCCTGATCAAGTATCTCCATTATTAAAATGGAGAATAGCTTAATCAAATCTTATGAAGTAGAGTCTGAGTAGTTTTAAGATTCACAGTACTCAACCTGTGTGTACTAAATGGTATAACATCCAAATTTCTGAAGGAAACACTAGTGGAACTCAAGGATGAAATAGATAGTAAAACTATATTAGTAGGAGACCTGAACCTTCCTCTATCAAATCTAGATAAATTAAACCAAAGAATAAAAAAGAAAGAGGTAATAAAAGTGAATGAAATCTTAGAAAAATTAGAGTTAGTAGATATGTGGAGAAAAATAAATTGGGATAAAAAGGAATATACCTTCTTTTCATCAGCACATGATACATTCACAAAGACTGACCATGTACTAGGGCATAGAAACATGAAAAACAAGTACAAAAGAGGAGAAATAATAAATGTTAACTTCTAAGATCTTAATGCAATAAAAATAATAATTAGGAAGGTTACATGGAGATGAAAATAAAAAATAATGGAAATGATATAATATGATTCTCCAAAATTGGTTAAAGAATAAATCATAGAAACAATTAATAATTTCATTTAAGAAAATGACAATGATGAGACATGCTTTCAAAATCTGTGGGATGCAGCCAAATAAGTACACAGGGGGAAATTTATATCCTGGACTTCATATATTAACAAACTAGGTAGGACAGAGGTCAATGAATTGGACATGCAAATTAAAATAAAAAACTAGAAAGTGAACAACTTAAAAATCCCCAGAAGAAAAGTAAATTACAGATTCTAAAAATCAAAGGAGAAATATATCAAGTAAAAAATAAAAGAACTATTGTATTAATAAATAAGACTAGAAACAGGTACATTGAAAAATAATGTAGACAAAGTACTGCTCAATTTGATAAAAAAAGGAAAAAAAAAGGAAAACCAAATTAAAAGTATCAAAGGTGAAAAGGGAAACCTAACCTCTAATGAAGAGCAAATTAGTGCAATCATTAAAGTCTATTTTGCCCAATTATATGGCAATAAATAAAGAGATCTACATGATGTGGATGAATATTTACAAAAATATGAATTGATTAGTTTAAAAGAAATGGAAATAGAATACTTAAATGATGCCATATCAGAAAAAGAAATTGAATAAGTCATCAAAGAACTCCCTAGGAAAACATCCCCATGGCATAATGGATTCACAGATGAATTCTATAAACTATTCCAAGAACAACTAATCCCAATACCATACATACTATTTGACATAATAAGCAAAGAATGAATTCTACCAAATTCCTTTTATGACAAAAATATGGTACTGATTCCAAAACTAGGCATGTCAAAAACAGAGAAAGAAAACTAAGAGAAATATCCTTAATGAGCATAGATGCAAAAAATATTAACTAGAATACAAGCAAAAAGACTCCAGCAAGTAATCAAAAGGATTTTTCACTATGATCAGGTGGGATTTATACCATGCATGTAACAATGTTTGAATATTAGGAACGCCATTCACATACTTGACTATATTAACAAGCAAGATGAAAAAAAAAACATGATTATCTTAATAGATGCAAAAAAAAGCCTTTAACAAAATACAACACTCATTCCCATTGAAAACACTAGACTGTATAGGAATAGAAAGTTCTTTCCTAAAAATAATAAACAGTATATATCTAAAACCATCAGCAAGCATCATCTGCAATGGGGATTAATTAGAAATAATTACAATAAAATGAGGAGGGAAACAAGGGTTTTCATTATCAATTTTTAACATTGTACTAGAAATACTAGTAGTAGCAATTAGAGAAGAAAAAAGAAATTGAAGTGATTAAAATAGGTTATGTAGAGACCAAGATATCATTCTTTACAGATGATATGATGGTCTACTTAAAGAATCCTAGAGAATAGACTAGTGGAAACAATCAACAACTTTAGCAAAGTTGCAGGATACAAAATCCACATAAATCATGAGCATTTCTATATTTCCAACACATCTCTGTACAAGAGTTAGAGAGAGAAAATTCATTTAAAATCACTCTGGGCAATATAAAGTATTTAGGAATTTATCTGCCAAGACAGACACAGGAATTATATGAACATAACTACAAAACACTTTCCACACAATAAAAACTAGAGGTAAATAACTGGGAAAAATATTAATTGCCCATGGGTAGGATGAAGTAACACAATAAAAATAACAATCTTACCTAAACTAATTTACTTATTTGGTGCCATACCCATCAAATTACCAAGAAACTTTTTACTGAATTAGGAAAAAAAAACATAATGAAGTTTATTTGGAAGAAAAAAAGGCCAACAATATCAAGGGAAATAATAAAAAAATGTGAAGGAAGGTGGCCTAGCAGTACCAAATCTTAAAATGAATTATAAAGAAGTGGTCTTCAAAACAATATGGTCCTCACTAAGACATAGGAGGGAGGATCAGTGGAATAGACTTGGGGTAAGTGACCTCAGCAAAACAGTCTTTGATAAACCCAAAGATCTCAACTTTGGGGACAAAAGTCCATGATTTGACAAAAACTGCTGAGAAAATGTTGAGAGGTTCATTCAGTGGCCTCTCTGA